>NC_053446.1:66774262-67074262 GCF_007990345.1 Gossypium hirsutum
TTCTAAAAATATTTTAAAATTAAAAAAATAAAAATAAATAAATATTTATTATATTCGAGCCGGGCCGAGCTCGGGCCAAAAAAGTGATGCCCGAGGCCGGTCCCGTTTTCTAAATGGGCCTCATTTTTTTGCCCAAACCCATATTTCGGGCCTATATTTTTACCGAACCCTCCCATATTTCGGGTGGGTCGTCGGGCCGGGCCGCCCGGCCCATGGGCACCTCTATAACTCGATAACTAAAAATGATTTAAATTGAAAATAATTTAAAATTACTTTTACATATCGAAAAAAAAGTACAAAAAATGAAAATAGATAAAGTTGATGACCTTTGGGAACTTCAAAAGGAACACAATATTCATGCATTATTGCACAGAACTTTAAAGATTTATTTCCATTTTTAGCTTCAAATGAGGAACAAGAATTGGTGATAATGTGATGTCTCGATATGAAGAGATATAAGAACAGGAACTAGTTAAAAATAATAATACAATCCCACTTTATTTATTTTTCTTTTCAATTTGATCCTATTTACCTTTAACATTTCCATGATTTATAGTTTGGCCATATTTAGTTCACAAGTCTAGTCATGCAAAAATAGAAAATAGAAAAATAATTAATTAGATTACGGTACATTTACGACATGGGTAAAAAATTTTATGTAATATTTGTAAAAATTTGATAATAAAAAAAAAAAGATCGAAGTTTTTTTGTTGAAATGATGAAATTCAAATATTGATATTCATGATACCTTACGTTCAAGGGCGAAGTTAGGAATTTTTTTTCAGGAGAGTCGAAATTAAATTGTAATTTTTACGATAGTAAAAATATAATTTTCAAATGATTAAATCAAAATTTTATCATTTTTAGGGGACAAAGTATAATTTTACCTTTTATTAATTTAAAATTTTAAAAATTTTAAAAGGCCAAAGTTTTCCATTTTAAGGGGCGGGCCAGGGCCCCTACCAGCCCCCCTAGATTCGCCCCTGCTTAAGTTCAAATCGGAAATTTTAAGGGTGTGAATCAATATTTTTGGAATCGGATTAGTAGTCAAACTAATTAGACTACCAGTCCCCAATTCGATTAATTCGTCCGGTTCAAAGCAGATAAATTAGTAAAAATTCAAAAAATATATAATATATAAATTCTGACTCAATAATTAATTCAACCATACCGATTTTCGAATCAACTGATTTTTTTATCACTCTTTGAATCGACATCCTAACTAGTTTTTTATCCAATCGATGAAACTGATGAATCCGATTGGTAGAAACAATTTTGAGCCTTCCATAAGCAAAACCTCAATGTTTTTTTGAGCCATATTTGAGCAATGAAACATGATAGACCCAAAAATCTCTAACGATGTTGATCTTGATAGCTTTTGCATCTTTTTTTTTTTAAGATAATCTTTGATGATTTTGATTTGGGGGGCCCATCCAACAATCATGTGGTTGAAATTGATGGGCTTATCATTAGGCACAAACGATCATGTGATGGAGAACTGAGGCCCAATCATTGTTGTTTGATTTTGGGCCCACATCATGGATCAAATGATTGATGTGGATTGGATCATATGTGATTGCATAGGGAACATGTTGGGCCTTAAAGCTATTGGATTAGCAATGCACACGTTTCCCATTAAGGGTAGAAAAGTTACAAATGTTGGCTAAATAATATAATTTCCAACTTGTCTTCAAAATTTTGATTTATTCAAACTTGAATTTTAAAAAAATATATTTGAATAAGTAAACCGAAATATTACTTGGTACATTCAAAATAACTTTAACTCGAAATATCCAAGACCCAAAAAAGCTTGAATCTAAAAATGACTCGTACCAAAAATTAGGGATGACAATGGAGAGAGGTGGGGACAGATATTGCCAGTCCACCACTTCTTCACAATTGGCACGTTCTACCCCACTACTCATACTTTTCCATGGTGGATGTTTAATTTTAAAAACTACTATCATCTGTTAGATACATTCATTTCTGTCTCACCTCGCTTTACTCTGTCTTAATTCAAACATAATTCTCTATGGCCTCAAAGAAAATAAACTTGAAATGGAAAACACCCATTGTATAGTTATATCTACTAAATTTTCTTTTTGCAATATTATCCTTCTAATAATTGTATATTTATAAAGGTAAAATTATAATTTCATATGATGGACAGCGTAGGGCAAACAATTGTCATAATCGCATCATATTCACCGTAAAAAAATCCATCTCGTCTCGCATCCATCTTTCAAAAAAAAAAGGCTTCATTTGAAATTGATTAATTTAAAATCGATCATGCGGTTCAGATTTTGTTATCCCTACTCAAAATTTGATCTAATCCCAAATTAACTTAATCAATCCATTTGATAAGGCTATTGGATAACATGTACAGTCCCCCACCAAAGCACCACAGTATAAAGCAGCTGAGATGTGGGCAAAAAAAAAAGAAGAAGAAGAAAGGCAGCTGAGAAAGTGAAAAATGATGTTCCCCCCCCACCAAAGCACCACAGTTTAAAGCAGCGGAGATGTGGGCAAAAAAAAAAAAAGAGAAGAAAGGCAGCTGAGAAAGTGAAAAATGATGTAAACCATTGAATTTTAGTAGGTTTTGCTTTGGCATTGGAGGGCTGAGTTTAAACCACTCGTTTTAGTATGCCACTCGTGTGGTTAAATTAATCATTTGGTCCAATGATTGGTCCTATAGAATCCGATTCGAATAAGTGTCGGATATGATTATATATAAATAATGAATACCAATATGTTGAAATGTAGATATATAATTATATTTGACACTTATTTGAATCCAGTATTGAAACATAAGAAATATGACTCGATTGAATCAAATGATTAATTTAATCTTACAATCCGATTAAATTAAATTCGAATCTAATCTAAATTTCAACTCGATTTTAATGAGAAGAAATCAACAATCCAACCCTGAAAATGGCTCAAGTTAGAAAAGATTCGAATCGCCAATTGAGTCATAGCTCGATTGACATCAACATCGTTGCTAGTGCAGGAGGACGTGGGTTATGGATAATTCTAGGCATTGTATCAAAAAGAGCATATATGATAAGAACATGTAATAAGATTAATGTTCAAAAAAGAAGCAGAAATGATGTGAACCTAAAACGACTTAGTGATTCAAAATTACCCAAAAAGATGTAAACTAGTAATTCAAAATTACTTAAAAAGATGTGAACTCTAAAAGAGCTAACAGAAAAAATCAAATCAATAAATTCAAATTATGCGAACCAAAATAACCTAAGCCCAAAATAAATTCAAACCCGAAATGACATCAAAATTTTAAAATCTGAATTGACTCGATCAAAAACTAACTCGAGCAATATTTAAAAAGAATTAGGGCTTAGGAGACCTTTGGCTCCAATTATATGATTGAGGGTCATAACAATAGCAACAATAATATAGTATTGTCTTTTTCTTTAGTTACAATTAAGAATTTTCTTCAAGGTAGCCGGGATTTTAATTATATATTTTATTTGTTAAAATGTAATTTGTCATAAATTAATTTATAATTCCATCATATTTGAAGGGATTAAATAAAAAAATTTATTTTTAAGGTCAAAATGTAATTTTACCATATATTAATCTGTATTTTTATTATTTGTGAGAAGACTGAAATGAACATTTCTCATTTTTAGGGGTAAATCCTCTACCCATCTCCTTGGATTCAATTTCACATTCACCTCTAACAATTAATTAATTAACGATTTGAATTAGATTTAATCATTAAAATCATTTTACCGCATGTTAATACTTGTAGTTGATTCATATTAAACTCATAAATCTTTAAAATTTTTTTGAGATTTTACAAAGATGTCAAACTAGTTCAATGATATGCAAAAATGGATGGAGAGAGAAAGTTCGACAAGAGATGAACTTTGAGACTTTACTTTTGCTTTTTAAAAGTGGTTCTACGGCCACTAACTTTGTTATTATGATACAATGTAACCGTTTTTTTCTTCTTTTTATTAATGAAAACTGGCTGGATATCTTTCAAAGAAGAAAAAAATTATTACAATCATTCACTTAATAATTTAACTCAATTAGCTAATTAGCCTATACGTAATTTTTATAAGTCAGAGACTCAAACTTAAACACACAAGATCGAAACTTCAACCACTTTTTTTTTCTTACGTCTTATGTTACTAGAAGCTTTCCAATCTCAAACTCTTTTCATTTTTTTTTCACCATTAAAAATGCAAAACCCAAAGACAAAATTGTCCCATTTTTCGTCGACGGTTAAACCAGCTAAACCACGGCTGAAACCTGCAAAAAGAAAATCCATAGTGAGCAGTCCCATGGTTGCAAGCATGTGTGCTATTCATGCAATCCTCGCCTCCAAAACACACACACACAACAAAAGTATTGCCATTTGCCACACGCAGTGAGCTTTTATCCAAGATGGTACACCAACCAAATCTTGTGATATATCCCTCAATAGGCTCATATAAATTGCCCTCTAACTAGTGTTGCCGCCATTGATATGAAACTTAAAACCTTTGAAACTGAGATGGAGAGTGAGAAGCAGCAAATAAATGGAGTTGGGTACTTTCAAATGCCACTTCATTATCCAAGATACACCATGAAGGATTATCAGAACATGCCTGAGTGGAAGCTTGATAGGCTTTTGGCTGAATATGGATTGTCAGCTACAGGTGATTTAGATTACAAGAGAAAGTTTGCAATGGGTGCTTTTCTTTGGCCTGATGATTTCCATGCTAACCAAAAGCCTAAGGCTTATTATGGTTATTAAGTAAAACCTTTGATAATATATATATATAGGTTTTGTAGTATTGTTTCATAATCTTGAATTCTGTATGTTCTAGTTTTACGTCTTCAAGAATCTTAAAAAGGTGTACCTGCCTTTGGTTCTTTGCTGATCATCTGGTGTTTTAATGAAAACATGTATACTCGTGTTTGATGCATAGTCTGACATGATATAATAATAAAACATTCTAAAGCATCATCAACTTATACATGAACTTTTAAAAGAAATCAAATCTATTGTATACAACACTTATACTCGAGTTTGAGTATCACCCGAAAACACAGGCCCCTCAACAGGTCAATATCGCCCTTGATAGAAGTTTGTCACTTGACTCTAATGAAAGCTCAAGTGCTTGAGGCTGCAAGAATAGATAACAGGTTCAACAAAGCAGGAGCACTTTATTGGGACAGACCATACGTAGCACACAGCTACCTACCAAGAAAATGTGAGCATTTATGCTTGGTAGGGTTCAACATTTAAGGCACCACTTGAACCCGCCACCTCTTCAAGCAACTTCAGGCACTCAGGTTATCATTACACAGGTTATCATTACAGTCGAGCGACAACCCCGACCGGAGACAAGGAGTTGAAAATCCCTTAGCAAATATGTGCTTTATAGGTTTTGACACTTCTATATTCATATTGTATTCATGTTTCGGGTGAAAACCGTGCAGACTCCCAACTATTTTTTCGTAAAAGACTGCCAAATTGAAACGATGAACAGTTGATAAATAGTTCCGTAAAACACAACAGAGCTATTAATTTGCCCCAGAAATAACTGGTTAAGCAAAAACTGGACCGAATATACATTTCATCCTCCTTAAAGCAGAGTTACTTTTTACAGAGGGGGGAAAAGCAGTACAAGAACTAATATTAACATGAAATACATAATTGGGGTTTTGTTAAAATTGCAGTCCAGAGAAATATATGGATGTTAGTCCTACAAACAGTTCAAACACACTTACTGCTGGGATTTATCGCCTCCGAACACGCCTGTCGTTGGGATTCACCGGTTCAGCCACATGGACTTCTGCTGCTAGATCTATCCTGTACACACTGCTGCCACTCCTCTTCTTACTTGATAGCATACTTGCACACTCCTCGACAGATGCAAAGGCCTTCAATAGCTCCGACAACAAAGATGGGCAAGATTCCTCCAAGTGCCGGAACCCTTCTGATTGCATTACCGCTGCAGAACATTTGAAAAATACATTAGTTTAAGCAGTCACCACTGCCAAACAAGAAAATATGTTAGTTTATAATATAACAATTAATCGACCAGCCATAAGTAAATTATAAATATATATGCCTGCGTGCATGCACACACAATAGAATTGATTGCAAGATAAATATCCAGCTCCAGTCCATTTCTCAGCATTTGGTAAGAAAACCATTTCCAATATCGTCATTACATCATAAAGAAGACACTGCAATTTTTCTCAGTCTATAGTCTGGATTTCAAGGGGACCAAAATTGAAAGACGAGCATGTAATAGGCAAATGACCGAATTACAACATGAAAAATGTGGTACAGAGGTGGATAGGCAGACATCCATGTCTATTTTTTTCTCCCTCTATCTATATTTCCCAGGTTCACAAATTTGTGGTTAACTCAATATCCCTTAGGCCTTAACCCTAAGGTTTGGCACTTGAAATATACGCATCTTCCCAGAGTTAGATATGCATGGGGAAACACCAAAAGACTTCTGAAGAGCAAACAACAGAAACCAAGTTTACAGAACATGAAATTTGCACCAGTAGTGTCTACAAACACATACCTCCCAAGTTTGCTGGAGTGGCAGCAAATTTCAAACATACGGCCTTAAGCTGTGAGCAATGGTGCTGCTCAGCAAGTGCAAGGGTCGTTGCCACAGTGTCGGCATTAAGTTTCTCACACAATTTTGCCTCGCACAACACTTTGAGCCTATCTAAATTGTACAGATCAGCGGCAGCTAAAAGATGCTGCACCATGTTGGTAGACATACACGTAGACCCAGAGCCTGTAATCTCTTGTATATCTGGAAACTTGTCAGAGTAAATAAACAAGAGCATTGCCTGGAAGAACAAGAAGCACACAAAAGGGGAAGGATGAATTAGCCAATAAATGAAAATAGCACATCTATAGAACCAATCTATACTTGGATCATTGCATCCAGGGAAATATAAGAACCACTATTTGTTGGATCATATTTCTAATTCAGTGAATCAAGAAAAAACATATATTCAGTATTATTAACATCAAGAGTTTGCTTACGCAACATAATCAATTCTAGGTTCATTCTTCAAATTCTGAAAGAAAGTAAAAAAGAAGCATCACCTTGAAGACAGAAGGCTCAACATCTTTCACAACTACTTTATCAATGTTAGGATCCCCAACAAGCCCAAAAAACTGTGCTCTAAAAACAGGTGAGCGAGCAGCAAGGATCAACTTATGTGCTTTAAATGCCTCATCCCCAACCTGAAAAGTTATATCACAACCAACTTCAGATTCTAACAAAGCTTTAAGGTTCTGACCCATGTCTGATGGCAATACATGAATAGAACACTGTTTCGGCCCCTCGAGGCGAGTTCTGACTACTCCAACAGTGCAGTTCATGATTAGGCAATCATCCTTTATATAGTCAGAACTTTCTAAAGTTGTTCTTCTATAGAAACGCTTGTAACCCCTGAATTGCATGAAAGAAAATATATAAATCAATACCTTACTAAATAAGACCTGACAAATGGTTCCCTATATTATTGAAACATTTAGTTACTTATGCAGTGAATCTATGCGTAACAAATGATTTTAACATCTTAAGGGATGATCATAAGAATCTTCGCAACAAACTTCAAGCTCATGAAAATAAGATGAACATATTTCAATAACAATATGAATGGACACATATAAGATTTATAGCAAAACCAAATGGAAGTTACCAACATATCATTTTGTAGAAAATAGCCAAGTTACAGGTTACTACATCTAGAACTGTCCCCATTTTCATTTCCTCATTTTCGTCATTGGGTCTAGTCCATGGTTCACTTCAGTTCATACTAACAGCTTCTATGTGGCATTTAAATTTTACGAGAATGATACTTCTTAGACAATTTAAATAAATTTCAGTTCAATGCTTAGATTCTCGAACAAAATGTAAAAGAATTTGCCCTGCCCATGTCTATTAACCGAAGCCATATTTACCAATTCATTAAACAAAAGCATGTGAACAAATTATATCCCCTCAACCTCAAGTTCAACACCCCATTTTCCATAAAAAATTACCCAACAAGTAACTTAATAATTATAGCACGAATAAAAACACCAATTACCTTCGTAAATTATCAAATTCATTCTCAAAAAAAACATAAAATTACGAACAAAACCCTAAATTCCAAAAAAAAACACAAAATTATTACCACATGCTTCCTCTATACTTCAACGTATAAGGCCCACTCTCCAACGCTCGATCAAAGTGACTATGAACCTTATGCTTCCCTTTCCCACTCTGGTCCACAAGGGTAAGCTCAAAAAGTGCTCGTACATCGGTACCTTCACTAGCCAACGCAATGAAAACCGAAACATACATGGCGGTATCCTCCGGATTTTTACCGTCGGGGTAAAAGTAAACCGCCCAATCGTAACCTCCTACGGTGAAAATATCGCTGGCTATACATTTTCCGGGACCCATCCCTTTCGCCAATGAGTAACCCTTGATCGTGAACTGGTGTGAACCGTTAACCGTCTCGCTCACTGATTTCGATGCCGAGTCCTTGGAATCGTCCATGGTGCTTTTCTTTCTTTTTCTCATTGAGTTCCTCGAAACCCTAATTCTAGAAATTTCATTTCTCGGGTAAAATTTGGACAATTTTGTGAGAATAAAATGGGGAGAATTGAAGAGGTCAGGGCAATTTACATTGTGTAGTTGTGGTGATGGAGGTAACAGTGGTGGCGGTGGCGGCAGCGGCGGTGCTAAAATGACCGAAGGGAGATTGTGAAATAGTTTGTCTTTTTTTTTATTTTGAGATTTTTTTTTCTTCGGTGGAGTTTTTGGTTTGGATCAGACAGAAATTATATAATTTGTGGAAGAAAAAAAATAGTATAGTGTTTTTTTTTTATGTAAAAATTAAACTATGTGTGTCCACTTTGATTGACTTTTTAGTACACTTACAAATGTCCGAGAATGATAGCATAAAATGAAATTAACTATGAAAATAAGAGGAAAATCGGAAAGTCGGATGGTTGAATCGAGAATTGATTTAAGTATTAATTTAAAGTAAAATATTAGATCGGTTAATCTAAGAACTAGTACAGATCAATTGAATTAGACTAAAAATTGACTGAATCTTATTTTTTAATTTTAAATATATTTTTTTATTTTTATGAATTTTTAAAGAGATACCGGTTGGACTGATAAATCGTTTGCCTAATAGGTTCGATCATAAGTCCGGCTCTGAAAACTTTGGAATCTTGAGCTTGATAACTCAAGATCCACATTTCTTTAACAATAATGTCAAAGTCTCATTTGCTTATTTTCATATAATATCTACTTTTATCTATAATTTTTTTCTACCTTTAAATTGAAAGAAAAATGTATTTGAGAGTGTTGAAACTCACTTCCTATTGGTTATTGCAATAGCAATGATGCTAACTAAATTAAAGCTTGATCGACTTTTTTTTTTTAAGAAAAAACATAAAATTTATTCATGAGAAAAAACATTAAAACAACAAACAGACTAAGGATACGGACAAACTAAAGCCTGAAACAGTAGGCTCACTCCGTACACCTGAACCTATCATTTGCACTCTCCAACCATACTATCTTCCGTTACATACGAAACATTCTCATTAAAAGAAGCGAGGGGAAAGTCATCCCATTCCATGTGGTTAGCATATAACAAAGTTACTCGAGCTAAGGGATGAGCCGTCTTGTTGGCACGCTGACGAGTCTAACAGAAGGATAGGTGCTGAAACTAATTATTCATTAGTAAATAATCACGTAGCAACACACCTAGTTCAGAAAAATCAGATGATGGGCATGACAAAATTTAAATTACAAGTATGCAATCCAACTCAACTATAACATTATTGAAGGCCAAATATTTTAATCATGACAAAGACTCCCTAATGGCAAAAGTTTCAACAATGGAAGAACTAAAACAAACATAAATAAAATATGAAAAACTATTAAACACACAACTCGTAGAGTCCCGAACTACGAACGCATACCCCGTAGCACTCTCTTGCTAGAAACATGCAGAATCTACGTTATATTTTAGTAGTCCACCTTTCAGAGGTACCCAATCAGCCCTTCTTCGATTACAACTCACTTCGTCTCAGTCACCCATCCCATCAGCCACAGCAAACACTCCCATTGACTGCTGGCAACAAGTCCGAAAAGCATCAACAGCCCAAATGACTGATACCGCGACCTCATCTTCCCCGCTCTAAATAAAATAAGTGTGATTAGCCTATATCATTCACTATAACAGCAATACACGCTATAGATGCTAAGGAGTTGTCGAGTCGAGAATCTTGCAGAATATGTTAGTCATTGTTGACTGACCAAATGGAAAACAAGCATCACTCCAAACAACTTGTTTATCCGGACAAAGCAACAAAATGTGATCCGTACTCTCAGCCACCATGTGAGTAAAAAAAACCAACAAATATATTTATTAAAAATTCACATAGAAATTATTTAATGTTTTGGTTAAAATAATAAAATTAATTATTGTTTATTATGCATCATGTTTTGGGTTCAAATATCATCATGATTAAATTTTCATTGATTTATTATATAAAACTTGACAAAAATATTCTCATGAAAATATAACTTAATTTACCTATCAAAAGTATATTAAAAATTTTATAATTGAATCGATTTTCGGTTGAAATTGTGAGACGAATTTTACAAAACAAAAATATCTATAAATGGATACATGCATGCAAATAATAATAATAATAATAATAAGGAAAAAATTAAGTGAATTACTCAATAATTATTTAAATTATTAGTAAATATTTAACGTTTTTATTCACATGTAATATGAGATTTAATTCATTAATTGAAAAGTTCAAAAAAATTATATTTCAAAATTTCAGTTGTATCATTGATAATTTTTTAATATTTTTATTAAATTTTATTTTCAATACACGAGGGGTGGTTATAGATGTTACTAGCTATTGAAAAGACATTTTAGCTCTTAAATTTGACAATTTGTAACTACTCGGTATCTAAATTTATTTTGGACTTAATTGGTACCTAAACTTAAAAACTATTAACCAAATTGATACTTGTTTTAGGTTACTGGCTAAATTAAAAAAAGTTGAAGTACCTAAAAAAGTACTACTTTGGCTAACAGTTTTCCAAGTTTAAGTATCAGTTAAGTCAAAAAAAATTTAGGCACTAAGTAGATACAAATTACCAAATTCAAGAGCTAAAGTCTATATTAACCTTTCTTAAAAAATAGAATTTTTCATCAATGAAAAAAAAACAATTGAAATTTCAAAACTATACAACGATAAATAGTAAAATTTGATTTTAATCATGGAGATGGTGTCTGATTAAATTATAATATTGACCAGATGGCTTATTATGGTAATATGTAAATAGGATATTGGCGCTCACAAACTATTCAAAATTTATTTGAAAATTTTGAATTTAATTTGATAATTCTTGAGTTGAATTAGAGCTCAAACAACTTTAGTTATCAATCGAGTCGAAATCAAGCATTGTAATACTCGAGTTGAAAGACTTGCAAGCTAATCCAACTTTTTATTTTAATATATTTTATATTATGAATCATATTATTACACTTGTCATATGAAATGAATTTGATTTTAACAAATTTAATTAAATCTGAGCCCAAATGACTCGATTAAGACTTGAGCAAAACTGAAGTTTGAGCTTAAAAATTGATGTATCGATCCAGCAAAGCACTTTGCTTTTTTGATTTTCAATAATTCTTTCCTTCAGATAACAAAAAAAGAACAAAGTTTATTTCATTAATTAATCATATATTCTTTACAAAGATAAAGCGAAATTAATCATATTTTCATCTTAAAAATAAAATTAAAGTTAATGATAAAGTTTCCGAATATGGCTTGCTTTGATGACCTTTCAAGTGGTTCAAATTGGTTTAAAAATCAATTTCAATATTTCTAATTATATCAGCTCTTTTTAATACAATATTTAGAATTATTTACATAGTTCATTTCTAACCTATAAATAGAAAGATAATACGTTTCAGCACATCCAAATCTACGTCTTCCTACATTGGTAACAATACTCATACCAATCGAGTTAAAACTCAATCGGCAAAAATAACTTTTAATGTTTAAAAACATTTTTTTTCTGAATATACAGAGAAATAATTATTAAGAATAGATTAGTTTATATCTGTAAATTTGATAAAATGAGTTAATTTTGGATATGCCTGCTTTTTTACTATACTTAATATTTGTAAATTTATAAAAAAAATTAAATTTGAGAAAAAAAGTATTAACAAATTTTTGAAATATCCAAGTATAAAAATAACAAATAATCAAATAAAGTCTTATCCATGTAAAAGGATAATCCAACAAGATTAAGATTTGAAAAATACCTTATTTTTCTTTGTCTAAAATTCTTCCTTCATTATTATTTTCAGTTTATTATTATTATTATTATTATTATTATTAAATAATAACCAAACGTGAAAGAAAAGTTAATTGCATCCAGTGGCAAAATCATAAAATTTTTGTAGGGGTCAAAATTAAATTGTAAATTTACGATAGTAAAAATGTAATTTCACTATTATATCTTTATAAATTTTAAAGAATTAAATTAAAATTTTATATTTTTAGAAGAACCAAAATGTAATTTTACCTTTATTAATTTAGAATTTTAAAAAATTTTAAAGACCTAAAATAGAAAAATTGTTATTTTAGGGAGGGGGCCATGTGAGGCCCTAATTTCGCCCCCGATTGCATCCAACTTGCTTAGATTTTAATTTGGTTTCTAGCTTTAAAATATTTTGATTAAGTATTTAATTATGTATGCTTTTTTAATAAATTATATTTAAGTTGTACATATCATAAATATGAATATATTTAGAAATTAATTAAAACATTTTAATATTTTGAAGAAACTTTAAAGGTGGATTTAGATGGGTGATTGGGTGTGCTGTGGTGCGTTTAGCTTGCTTTTTTGTCTCACGTTGCAGTATCGCTACAGTATCTAATCTTACTGCAATTGTTGTTTTTACACTAACTACCGATAAACGCACTGTCTATTCAAACTCACTCTAAATTTCTATCATAGTTTAAATTTTCAAAGAAAATGTAACATTTAACCCTTGTATTGGATAATTTTTCTCACTTTGATGTACAAACTCTTTCTATTTCACATTAGTCACGAAACTTGACAAAATTTTTTAATTTAGTTTTTAAACTTAAATCTTGTTAAATTACGATGTCGCGATACTTTAAGATTTATCATATTATCAATTAGCATTTTTTTAATTTATTTTTATATATTTTTAGATTTTATATATAATTTTTAAAATTTTTATGTAATGCCTTGATGCTCGGAGACACAATATCTTAATAGAATCGAAGTTTAAGGATCAAAATAAAAAAAATTCACAAAGTTTGGAGACTAAAATAAAACGTGGGTTTATGAAAAAAAATACAAAAATCCCTGGATAGTCCCCAAAATTCCGTTATTTGACACGCTACGGTCTCGTTTTTCCATTTCCAAAAATCACCAAAATGCCACAGTAGTTCAAAATATTTTGTATTGCTCTAGATTCAAAAAGGACGCCCCAGAATTCCAGATCTACGCAACTCCGCCACCGCTCACTGCCGTGGGTTTTTTTTAAACGATGAAACTTCTCGGCAATGTCGATCTCCTCACGAGCCAAACGGCGATCAAATTCGCCGCCTTCATTTTCATCTCCGTCTCTTTCTTTTACTTAGGTAAACACTGGTCCGACGGTTCGCGCCAGCTCATTTTCTTCTCCCGCCAATCACCTTCCGCGACGGCTTCGCATATACCTACCGTCGGTATTTCTCCCAATTTCAATAAAGAATTCAATATTTCCGCTCTCATTAGTGCCACAGAACCGGAAACCGAATCGAAACCGGTTGATCCAGTAAAAAATGATGGGAAACCGGTGTCGGCATCGGAGGCACATTCACCTCAGCATCCAACTATGACTCCGCCGCCGGTGATAAAGAGTTACGGAATCGTGGATGAGAATGGTACGATGTCGGATGAGTTCGAGATCGGGGAGTTCGATCCGAATTTGGTGGAGAATTGGGGAAATGGGACGGAGACCCAGGAGGAAACGAAAACGGAAGGTGCTACGTCTACGTTTAGGGTTAAGAAGTTTGGGCTTTGTGATGAGAGTATGAGAGAGTATATTCCTTGTTTGGATAATGTGGAAGCGATTAAGAGGCTTAAATCGACAGAAAAAGGAGAAAGATTTGAACGGCACTGTCCGGAGAAAGGGAAAGGATTGAATTGCTTGGTTCCGGCTCCGAAAGGGTACCGGCCTCCGATCCCTTGGCCTAGAAGCCGCGATGAGGTAAAATATTTGAATTAATTTCCAAATATATATTAATTACGCGAGAGAAAATGGAAATATAGAATGTTTTATGTATTTTGTTTTTCTTAATAATTAACTATTTTGTCGCAACTCGGACAAAACTCTAAGCTCCGCATGCTGTCTATCAAGCTGAGTTGATGTTACGAGTTGAGAATTACTGAATTAGAAACAACAGGTAGTGGGTTTATTCGTTAGGTTTTGGGTGTTTTTGAAGGACTAATTAAATGGTTCGGTTTAATGGAATATTGTGAATTTGAGTTTTATTGGGAAATTATATCCGTTGAAAGTATTAATAGGAGGATTGGCTATCTTTAGAACATTAATAGAAATTTAGCTTTGTTCTAGAAATGGGAAATGCAGTTAAGCTTAACTAGTTTTCCGTTTGAGAATTGAGATTAAAGCTTTTTTGGGGTTTATTTAAGTTCCGTTGCTGAGAAGCAAAAACTAGAGAGAGAAATGAAATGTTGGTTGTTATAATTTGCTGGTTTTAATTTCTTTTTTCACCTTTTGTTGCTGAGGAATTGAAGGAAAAGATAGTCTGAGTTGCTTTTGATACTGTTTGATTTGTTTAAAAACAATAATGGAAATATAGCCTAGGTCGAGAAACGGGAAATGTAAATGGTTTGGTTCAGTGGAATATGGAGACTTCGAGGTTTATGGGGAAGTTATAATGCGGTGAAAGCATTAAAGAAGGATTTGGTATCTTTAGAACTTTTAAGGAAATATAGCCTAGGTCAAGAAACGATAAATGTAGACAAGCTTAATTAGTTTTTTTGTTTGAGAAATGGGATTAAAGCTTCTTGGGTTTGATTTAATTTCCGATCCTGAGAAGCACAGAACTAGAAAGAGATGAAATTTTGGTTATATTTTGCTGGTTTTGATTTCTTCTTTCATTTATTGTTGCTGAGGGATTAAAATTAAAGGAAAAGATAGTCCCTTTGTTTTCTTTTTCCTTTTTACCGTTCTTTTTCATTTTGCGCTTTCACTGGTAACTTTTGTTACTTGACAGTTTGTTTTGAAGTTGCTTTTGATACTGTTTGTTTTGTTCATTCTTTCACGTAGTTGTAGTGTACATAGTTTTCTAATAGGATATCTTGCGTCAATGGATAGGTATGGTTCTATAATGTCCCTCATACTCGACTGGTAGATGACAAAGGTGGTCAAAATTGGATTTCCAAAAAAGGGAAGGATAAATTCAGCTTTCCTGGAGGTGGCACACAATTCATACATGGGGCAGATCAGTACCTGAATCAAATTTCTAAGGTTATGAAAATTTTGAAACCTTAAATGTATGCATAAAAAAACTCAAGCAATTTAGTCTGTGGATTTTGTTTCTGACAACCAAGTTGTAATCTGTATATCCAGATGGTCCCTGAGATTACATTTGGTCAGCATATTCGTGTTGTTCTGGATGTTGGATGTGGTGTGGCAAGTTTTGGAGCTTATTTGTTATCACGGAATGTTATAACCATGTCAATAGCTCCCAAAGATGTCCATGAAAACCAGATTCAATTTGCACTTGAACGTGGAGTGCCTGCAATGGCAGCTGCATTTGCAACTCGTCGTTTATTGTACCCCAGTCAAGCCTTTGATTTGATACATTGTTCTAGATGTCGTATCAATTGGACCCGTGATGGTAAGTTTTTGTTCCTGTCTTATCTAGTCACCTTTCGGTAGCAAAGAAAAATAAGGAAAATATTTTAAATCTGATCAAAATTTTCTGCACAATTCTGAATATCATCTCCGCACTAAGCCCAGGATCCGGCTACCCTATATGCTCATTCTTTCTTGTCTCTTCTTCTCTTTTCCAGTAAGGAAGTTCTAACACAATACCAGTTTATTTCTGCTTGCCAATAAGCTTTCTTTCTTCTTCTACCTCTTCTTTGTAAATAAGAACTTCTCATCTATATTTCATACATTTTATTATGCTTCATTTGATGTTTATAGAAGATTATTCTCACATTTCTTCTTTTACTGTCATATGATCAACTTCTGCAATATCTTCTGATGTATCCTTCCGTTCTTGTGCTATGTAATGAAGATGGAATTTTGCTCCTTGAGGTGAACAGAATGCTTAGAGCTGGTGGATATTTTGCTTGGGCAGCACAGCCTGTTTACAAACACGAACAAGCCCTTGAGGAACAGTGGGAAGGTAGAAACACTGGACCTAGACTCATGTTAAGCGTTTTAAGAAATGTGATAACTAATGTACTCACTATGCATTTGCAAATTCAATTTTAAATTACACAGACATTTTTTTTCCCGCTTTACCATTTTTTCTGCTTGGCTTGTGCTCATTTGTGAAACATGTGGCAGTTTGTAAGAAATTATATATTAGATTTGCTATGCATGATTATTTTCTGATCTTCTTTATTTCCAGAGATGCTTAACCTTACTACTCGCCTCTGCTGGACTCTTGTAAAGAAGGAAGGGTACATTGCAATATGGCAGAAGCCTTTTAATAACAGCTGTTATTTAAGCCGGGAAGCTGGGACTATTCCTCCTTTGTGTGATCCAAATGATGACCCGGATAATGTTTGGTATGTCATACTCTTCCTTTTATTTGAAAAACAATTGATAATTTGCCAATATCATCAAACTGGAATGACTGATTTTTGGTTATACATGTCTTTTGCATCGGAGGTGTTTTAGATACTTGTTCTATACAACTTGCTGTATTGGAGAATGACTGATTTTTAATTATACATGTCCTCCTTGCATCTGATGATGATTTTAGTATCAGCAATCATATGATTGAATGCTTGAAGTTTTAGATTCTTGTTCTATGTAACTTGCTGTGTACCAGATGGTGTATATTGGCTTTTAGTGTATGTGACATGACATATAAAAGAATGGAAACTATCTGTTTCTTGAAGGAATTTGTGCATATAATTGCTTTTCTGAGTACATGTTGGAGTTTTGCCTATAGTCTCTTTTACCATTGTAAGTTTTACTGACTGACAGCAGTATGAGATTGACCACTGGCATGATTTAAATTTACTATGCTGATTTTGTTTTTGATGGCTTCCATCAGTTGAACAATGTTTTCACTTGCATATAAATATTATTTCATTAGTCTATCTGGGTTAATTTCTAAACCTACTTCGGAATCTGGAATTGCTTGTTCTTGTCCTTATTGTAGGCCATAGTACTCCTTGCCTATTATTTAGGTCTTCCACAATCAAGGGCGCCGGTTTAAATTTTCTTTCTGCTTAATATGAGTAGTTTTAAGTTAGTCTTGGGATGTTTGCGTAATCTCTCAGGTATGTTGATCTAAAGGCATGTATTAGTCGAATTCCTGAGAATGGATATGGTGCAGACGTTGCTCCTTGGCCTGCTCGTTTGCAAACCCCACCCGATAGGCTGCAGAGCATACATATCGAATCCTACATAGCTAGAAAAGAACTCTTCAAGGCTGAATCAAAATACTGGAATGAAATAGTGGCAAGCTATGTCCGTGCTCTACATTGGAAGAAGTATAAACTAAGAAATGTAATGGACATGAGAGCTGGCTTTGGAGGGTAAATTTATTAAACCTTGTCTTGCAGTTTACAATTAAGATATGTTTCAGTCTTTCTAAAATCTATAGTTTTATGTATTTTTGTGCAGATTTGCTGCAGCAATGATTGACAATCAACTCGATGCTTGGGTTCTAAATGTAGTCCCTGTTAGTGGGCCCAATACCTTGCCTGTTATATATGATCGTGGATTAATAGGGGTCATGCATGACTGGTATGTTGTCTTAACCATAACTCCGATCAGTAATGGCTGTACTTTTTCATGGATTTACTTTTAATCATTAGTTAGGGTCTTGTGGCCAAAAATATCATTATTTAGGATCTCAGAGACGTTACCTATGCCTTCGAATAAACCCTAGAGGATACTTGTTTAATATTTTTAGTCTTAAACTTTGAAGTATGCTATGTTTATTAACACTGCTTGAACTGAGTTATTAACTAAATCGTGTCTAATTTTCCAGGTGTGAGTCGTTTGATACATACCCACGGACCTATGACTTATTGCATGCAGCTGGCCTCTTCTCGGTTGAGAGGAAAAGGTAACACCCTTATGATCTTTTATACCTGGTCAATTTTTCACTACAAGCTTACAATTATAACTTCCGATCAAGTTGAGAAAAATTGTTTTTGCTGAAAATAGAAGACATCTTTATAAATAAATTGGTGCGGTGTAGGAGAAAATATTAGTAAATCAATAGAATTAAGGCTGAAAAACGAGTAAGAAAGAAGTGGAACTCTTGAAAATGTAGCTTTGTAAAACCCCCTTTCTATTAATTGGATAATAATAATGTTGCCCGTAAAGATTACATTTTATTATAGGCTTCCTTGCAAGTAAACTTATTAGGCTTTCTTGCAAATAAAGTTTATTCATGATCATCTATCTATATATACAATAATAAATAAATAAGACCAATAATAAATAACATAATTAAAAAGAAAAAGATCCCGCGTCATAAATATTAAAGGACCAAAATTTGTTTATTTTATGGTAAGAATACATGGGTTAGCATATCCTGGTTAGGTTCATTGTCACTATGTGTGACTTGGAAGTTTTATTGACAAGGCGAAGTGCTAGTACATGTTTAAGCGGCTGGGTTTGTTGATAAATTTGATTATTTTCTGCTTTTTACATCAGATGCAATATGTCTACCATCATGCTTGAAATGGACCGGATATTACGACCCGGTGGACGAGCATACATCCGCGATTCTCTTGATGTTATGGATGAACTTCAAGATATCGCAAAAGCCATGGGTTGGCATCCTACTCTACGCGATACATCCGAGGGTCCTCATGCAAGTTATAGGATCTTGGTATGTGACAAGCGCCTACTCCGCAGTTGAACCAACAGAACTAAAGACTCGAAAGCCAAAACCTCACCCCTTCCGCAAATTGAAGACAGCTAAAGCAAGCCTTGCAAATGATTGTTTCCAAATAAAATACAAGTCGTCAATTACAAGTGTCTTAATATCATCCAGTCGTTGGACCGGAGGAGGATGGAGGAGGACATCAGACACATTGAGGTTCTTAGAGAGATCTGATTTCTTCAGCCAAAATGCAGCCTGGTATGGTTTTTTACAGTTCCTTTGTAACTTAATTCTACTATATATATATATGCAACTTTTCTTTTAAAATTGTTTTCTCAGGGTAGGGGTAGGATCATTGTTTTTTAATTTATTTTATTTCATTGGTTAGATACAGTCAAAAAATATTTATTTGTTAAGTTAAAATCATCTTTGAGTTCCCTTTTTTTGTTATATAGTCATTCCTTTTTACTTGGTATGATTTTGTGATACCCTTCCATGGTAGGGTGAGATTAGAACTGTTGTAATTCAAGTTGATATAATCTTGCCTGAATTACATTTAATTATAAAAATATATTGTTTTTATTTAAATTATATAAAAATAAATTTAGTAGTATTAGTAATTTTCATATTTAAAATATAGTTAGTGATTTTAAAAATAAAATAAATAAACAATGTATAATAATATTAAAATGTATTAAAAATCAATTGAGGAGTTATTGATGTAGGTGCTATGGGTTCAATATGGGTTCATATATAAAGTTTTAATGATTATCTAAAAAATATAAAAAAAAAGGAAAAATATCTTTATAACAATATAATTTATTTTAAATATAAAGAGATTAATTAGTAATTAAAAAATACACATTCTTTTCATACTTCTTTTGTTTGTTTGACCTAAAAACAATGAAATGCATTTCGGCCAATTTGTATCTTTATGCTTTATAATAAAATTTTGATATATAAATTATAAAAAACCATACGCATATATTATAAATTAATTAATTAATTGAGCTTTAAAATAATATATATTAGAAAAAGTATAAAAAGTATGAATTCATCAAGGTTTAGCACCTCATTGGTGTCCCCAGAACCCAAGTTTAAGCCATATTGTTATCATCCCTCCTTATATTTTTCAATTTATAATAGATATCAAAAAATGAATCCATGGATTTAAAAAATAATTATGAATATTATATTCTTACATGATTATTATTCAATTTACTATTTTAATATATTTGCTTTTAACTCAGATTTTTGTATTTTATATTTTATTCATGTAAGTGATATAGGGTCATTGCTTCTTTCCAAACATGATAGGATGTGCAGCGCATCCGGCTACATGTCCAACTATCTTCCATTTCCTTTCTTATATGAGACTATTGCATCTTGCCTACTTTTTTAAAGCACTTGGTGTGACATTCTCCTCACTCAATCTCGTCACGCTCTTGTCATTGCCTCTTTTGTTACGGTTAGTTTACCTTGCTTGCCTCACTTATAAGGGCGCTCGACGTGAAATTAAACCGCCAAAAGTCGCTTTAATATCAATTTTCGTGGGACTACTATACTTTCTTGGGGAAAGGGTAACAATTTTTGGACACTTTAAAAGATGATAATGGCCTCATGACAAGTGGTATCAGAACGATCCTTGATTGTCCGATTTCACAACAAGTGTTCCAAAAAATAGAGTAGGCAAGATAAATCAACCGTGCCAAAAGCATCACGAGACTGCGCGTGAAAGAATTTCAAGCCAGGTACTCTAAAAAAAAATTGAGTGTTGGGCAAAGCTCAAATACTTTTAACCAAAAACATTTCACTATTCATTCTTCAATGCAAAAATATTCTTACACTCGCTCAAAAATCAAAATATGCTTTTGTAACACAAGGTGTATACATATAACACTGTTTTGTAAGTTTTGAAAAACATTAACTACATAGTAAATTGAAAATATGATCTTTTATAAGCTCTCTCTATTTATCATATTTTGGCCTCCACATTTGCCCTTGATTATGCTGCACCTGATGAGGCCCTCTAGTCCCAAACTTTACATTATAACCTTCTGTCCTTGGTCTCTGAATCTGTGGTTGCACTTGCACTTGAACCTGATCTTGTGGGACCGAAGGGTTCGGCTTCTGAAATTGATGGTTTGGCAGGCGCGGTCCATTCGGCACCCTCATTCTCGCAAATTGAGACTGCGGTTTCGGTGTTGAGGGCACCATTCTCGGACCTTGATGCTGCATTTGCGAGGTTGAAGGCCTCGAGTTCTTGTACTGCGGCTGCCACAGATGGTACTGCGTTTGCAAAGGTGATTGCACAACCCGATGTGCCTGCGGAGGAGTATTTCGGTAGTACCTGTAGTTGCTGTTTGGGTACACGGTTGGGTGTTTTTTGATAAGGAATCGTGATGTTTGTGGTCCAACTAATGTGGGGAGGAGAGTATTTCGGGTGATATTGGCTGAGATTAGAATACAACGAGTCGTCTCAAATACTTCAGCTATCTTTACCAGTTGTTTCTGACCGACTGCCCTAGCAGAATTTTCGGGCTGTTCGAAAGGATCTTCAATCTAAAACAATCGTAAAAAAAAAATACTCATTTTAGTTTTCGGTGCCAAAGCCGTGAAGTGTTGTAAGAATATCACACAAAGAGATGGAGAGGGTCTTACGAATATTGCATAAGTCCGGGGCAACCATCTCGTATTGTTTGCTATATACTCCCATTGTCCAGTAAATGTGCAGATTCCCAACTCTGAGGCCTTCAAGTTTATCTCTGAAAACTGCGAAAAATATTTTAAAACTTGGCATAAACAAAGCCTATATGGTGCTTCCGAGGAGAACTGATCTACGAAACATGTTGCTGTACAAGTCAAATACGGCTTTAACAAGCAAAATAGATGACCGTAATAGGAATCAATACCTTTGCAATGAAGGAAATAAACAGCTCGGACAAAGAACTTCGATTTACGATTCTACTTGTGCTTGATTTAAACCTGGCAATGTTAGACGAACATACTTGTGCAATACGTCTCTCCGCGTCGACTTTGGCACCTGCAATCAAGAACATGCTTTCATTTTTAAATCATGATTTGTTTTTCATTAAGAGCTTAGCTCAAATTTTCAAATCATGGTGTATTTTTGACCAACTTCCCTACCAGGATCTGATAATAGAGAATTGAAACCTTAACACGAATCCCTATTCTGAAACAGGGCACAAACAAGAAAATCAAATAGAATTTGAGATTAAAATACCTGTAAGATCATCGACAACGTTCGTTGGGTATATATCTTTTAAAGGAGGTAAAATTGGAGGTACACATGTCTGCAAGAAAAAGAAAATAAATGAAATGAAAAACAAACATGTGTCTACTACAGGTATGTATCCGACAAGGGTATGTTCAATTTTTTTTTTCTATATTCGGAGCAACATAGTCCTACAACTTTTCCTAAAATGATTGATAACAGATTTAATCACAAAAATCACCTGAAAATGGAAAATCACTAGCAAACTGAGGGAGTACGAGTTGAAAGTCCCGGTTTTCGGGTTATTAATACCATTAGCCTTTGCCCATTCCTTCACCTGCATAGCATGAACAACAAATGAGAGATACATTCCTCTCCATAACAGGAAGTGTTTGGTTTTAACGACAGTTACCAGTAAAACCATGTCACGAAATCGACCATCAATCTCATTGAGCCAAAACAAGAACTTGGACTTAATTTCGCCCTGGATATTATCAATTGAAATATCACAAGAGATGTTTTGCCATTTGCTTACGATTTTCAAAATGGGAATTCTTGCACTAGGAATAAATTTTAACCTCGACCATCCACCTGTAGATTAATGTTACTTAAAAATGATAAATCAACAATGAATGAATAACAATTTGACGCCACCTCCAACCCCAAGAAAATAGTTTTTCTTTACTCCCCTCGTATATGTTTCAACAAGAACATGAAAGCATGAAAATTATACTCGAAATCACCTTGTTTTCTTAAAGCTCGTAGTAACTCTCCAAGTAAAGTCTGTTTCCGTTTCTTTCCAGCTGATGAAACACATTGACCGAAAGATACCTCTATAGAAATATCCAAGTCTCCCCACCGTGAAAAGAGATTAGACACAAAGGATCCAAATGGCTCCACAGTTGCACCTGTTTATGCCATTTAAACACACGTTAGTTATCCGTAAGTACTCAATGCTGTAAATCAGCTAGAAATTCAGAATGATATACAAAAAAACCACTTGTTTAGTTCGTGTTTCTTTTCACGGGGCCAAACATTTTATGTTTGTATACATAAAAATTATCCCAGTTTGCAAATTGTTCGCAACATCCATCACGGAATGCAAAATATAGCATTTCTGCGGCCAATATCAATCAATAAACTTGCGCAGATTTACTCGTAAGACGAGTTACTAAGAATCACTATTAGCATTTCCCATGGAACAATCAAAATAAAGTAACATAAAATTTTACCTCTTAAATTTTCGATAGATTGAACGACTTCACGCAGTTCATTGATGATCTTAAACCGAGTAACCCAGTCTTCATGCAACGGCTTGACCACTTCGAGTATTTCCTTGAGAGTTGACTCCACTTGACTTTGTGAATTCATCTTTTTTTACTATATAACAATATCACTTAACAACAAAAATTTGCTCCCTTTAAACTCAAAGTTCATAATTGAAACATTAAACACACACAACACACAAAAGTAAGAGAAATTATCACATAGAGATCATATGCATCAATATTCATAAGTTATATTAACAAGAAACAAAATAAAAAAGCAAACCTTTATTGACTTAATTATCAAATCGTACAAAAAAAAATGCAGGCATTGACCAATTCACAAGTAATAATGGCACTAAATCCAATAAAAGTAAATTTACAGAACATTAGATGAGAAACTTTGGGTTAAATTAAACCCAACAAATCAAAATAAAATCTTTTTTAATAATAGAGCTAAAGTCTACACTCAGGCATTTAAACAAACACTTGGAAGACATAAAATAATCACAGAGAAAATAAAGAACATAAACAAAGAATTTACCTTGAAAAAATCAATAAAAAATCAACTCCAACTCCCATTAATCCTCATCTTATAGGGTTCTTTTTCTTTTTTTAGATTGAATTTCTTCTCTCAGATTTTGAAGATCCTGCACCATAAAGAGAAAGAAACACACATATATACCTATAAAAGACAAACTCAGAAATATTTCCCATTGCTCTTTCATAGAAAATAACAAAACAAATTACTATTATTTAACTATGGACATTAACTGTTTAGAACAGAAAAAAGGTGGGTTTTTTTTCTTTGATTTTATTTCCTTAAGGAAGGGGTAATCTTTTTTCTTTTTTCAATTTTTTTTCTTTACCTTTATGGAATTAAAGAATGATTCGGAATTTAGAAGGAAATAGAGAAAATAGAAAATAGAAAAAAGGGGGAAACTAAAGCCAAGAGTCAATATTAGTGCTTTGCTGAGTGGTAAAGCTTGTGGAAAAAAAAAAGGGGATAATGAATTGATGACGATGATGAGGTTTATTTCTTTTTCTTTTCTGGATTTGGGTTTTTTTTACCTCGGAAAATTGAAAAGAAAAGAAGACTTGGGTTTTGCCTTTTGTTCTTCGTTGGATTCGGCTTCTTATTTTCTTTTTCCATTTTCCATTGGGCTATATATTTTCTTTTTCTCGAGAAAATTTGGGCTTTGAGAGGAAATGAAGGTGAAGAAATAAGCTTGGAAAATAACGCTCATAGACACTATACTAGTGACCAGATCAAAATCAATAGAAAATATTAGTGACGAAATTGAAATTTTTATGACCAATTTGATAAATTTGTAAGGGATTAAATTTGTAAAATTATTTAGAATTAGGGCCAATTTGATAAATGTGTAAGTATTGAGAACTAAATATATTATTATACTAATTAAAACAATTAGTATGGTTTCCTACCCATGCTTCGTGTTAAGTTAACTATTTCTGGACTAAATAATTAAAAGGGATAAATCTTAAAATTATACATAAGTTTTGGTCTAATGTGTAATTTTATACATAAACTTTAAATTTGTGTATTTTTATACATGAAATTTGATTTGATTCAGTTCTCATGAATTATTAACACAATTATTGCATACACATGTAATTATATTTATCCAATATAAAAATAAATTGATGTATTTATTTCTTCGAGTGTGTATAATTGAATCAAAATTAAAGTTTCGTGTATACATTTGAACCGCGACTAAAGTTTAATGTGTATAATTGCATAAAATCAAAGTTCATGTATAATTTTGAGATTTATCCCTAATTTAAATTTAAAACTTATAATTTTAAGAACTTAGTCCTATTTTTTGAATTTAAATTTTAGATTCAATTGTTAACACCATCAAAATTCTTCTATTAATTTTACTGGTGTGACCTTCTAAAATTTAAAAAGTACTCATTCGATAATCATGTGACAAAAAAATGACATTGTAATGGACATGAATTTAACAAATAATTTTAACGATGTTAATAATTCTTAAAATTTATTTCAGCATTTTAATTAGAATAAAATATTTAGATTAACTAATGTTATTATAAACATTGAAGTACCAAATTAAGTAAAAAATAAATAAAGTATAAAGATTAAATGATAAAGTATAATTAATTTATGGGTCACAAAGATTAAATTAGTTAGGAGTTTATTAAAGTTTTTAAAAAAATTATATTATCAAATATATAAACACTAAATGGACTTGTAAACTAAATGGGCCAAAGTAAAATGTTATGAAAGATACAATTAAAATAAAATATTTAACAATTTTTTTAAAAAATTATCCTATTGTGAATCTCATATGATGGTTTGATGGTCAAGGGTGTTCGTTGCCTTAGATATGGTCTGGGTTTGAGTCGCACTAATTGTGTTTGTTGTTCGGGTTTTACCTTATTATTGTAATTTACCAAAAAAAAAAACCACTCTATTGTGATTATTTTCTAATTTATTATTGCTATTGTGTTATTTGTTATTTTTGACTTCTCGTAAACTTCTCTAAATTAAAAGCAAAGAAAAAGAGTATTTTCATTATATTAAATTTCGGTTAACTGATTGGATTAACTGAAATTAATTTGATTCAGTTGACGAGTTTCAAAAAAAATTTGGTTTTATTAACAGTTAACGGGTTTAAAATTTTATTTAATTTAGTTCATGGTAATCCGACTCGGGACATTAATTGAATCTATCATCTGAACACCCCTAATCTCACTACAATGTCACTAAGCATTTATGGGTAACTACTCTAGTGTATGGGTCAGGCACAAAATCTAGCTTGAAATTTGGGTAAAAATATTAGGTCCAATAAATGAGTTTAGCAAAAAAATTAGGCCTGTTTAAAATATGGGCAGACTCGAGTTTGAACATTCAATGCCTAAGCCCGACTCATTTTTAAGTTTATAATATTATTTTTATATATTATGTAATTTAAAACGCATTGAAATAATAAATCTATACTAAATATATAATACTACTCTAAGGTAAACATTAAAATAATGTTAAGAAGACTATAAAAAATTTCAATAAATAAAAAATGTATAAAATTATTAAATATTAATATAATATAATATAAATATTTTAAAAAATTAAAAGCAATATAATTGGGCCTAAAATGAGCTTGGGTTAGTCTTTTGCAAATATGGGTAAGCTTGGATAAAATTTTAAGCCAATATTTCGGGCCGGGATTTGGCAAGCACAGAGTGTATTAATATCAAATCCGACCCGACCCAACCCGACCCATGAACAACTTTAAATGTCATGATGCATGCGTTAATGCTCTTGTATAGCGTTCTACTACACTCTTAACATAAAAGCTCTTGTTTCGACTTTCTTGAACGTTATAAGCTTAATTTGAAGCGTAAAGTGGTATGCCAATGAAACTAAAATCTCAACACGTGACACAAACATGAATGCTATGATATGATGATGAAAATAGAGTGAAAAAGTAATTAAAATAAAATAGAGCTATGTAATTTTATGAATCAAATTCCATGTAACGTTATTGGGCTTGATGGATGAAATTGCAAATATCATAGTTGGACTAATAAATCATAATTTAATAGGGCTTATGTATCATAAAAGTAGAAATTTTATTTTAAGCTACTAATAGGTTCATTATGGTTTTTGAAATCAGACTAGTGATCAATTAGTTAAGTCACTCGTTCGATGGTTTCAATTAAATAAATTACAGCTAAACTATAGTCAACCACTTGTAATTTTTTTAGTCACCCAACGATGAAGAGTTACAAAATAGTTACCCAATTGTTCGATTTTTTTCTTTTTGGTCACCATTCACCAATCGTTAATTGGCTAATAGAAAGATGATGTGTCAGGTTTTAAAATTAGCATAATAACAACTTTAACCCTCAAAAATTTATACATTGTGTTAGTTTAGTCTTAATTCTAAAAAATTAACCTTCAATGTTTCGACATTATGTAATTTGGTTCTTTTTTGCAGTTTTGCTTCTTCTTCTTTTTTGTAACTGTATAACCTAAAAAGCTAAAAAAAATTATCAGCTTAATTTGATAAAAAAATTATCAAAATTAAAAACACGTAAAACTCAATATCATAATTTTCACATTTTCTCTTGATACTTTGATTCTTTGTGTAACACCCTCTAACCCCAAACCGTCGCCGAAACAGGGTTACGAGGCATTACCGGACATATCAAACAATTTACAAATAATTCTTAAATAAATAACCAACATATTAAAATAATTCATACATTGTCATAAATTTTACTAATTGATTTCATTCATTTTTATAAAAATTTCGGCAACATTTCTGCTTATTTTTACATAAAACCCCCTGCAAAATTTTAAAATATAACTAACCCAATTCCAATATTTCAATCAAGGCATTTATATACTTAAATCTTACTCGACATATCATTTCTAATTAACTCATAAAACTAATCAAGTCATTCCAATTTGATACCAATGCCATAAAGGACTTTTACCATTTTATTAATATAATCATCAAAACACATAATATCTTACTTTACAACAGAACTATATAACATACCAAAATGACTATTATAATTCTTATGTACATACCACTTTCATTTAAGGAAGAAACATCACCGTAATCTCTATGCAGGAGTCGGGATTGACATGGATGCTGAACCGAGACTCAGACCCCTTTTTCAACCTGCGCACGGAAACAATCGTACGCTGAGTATTTTATACTCAGTGTTATTACCATAATTCAAATTATAATAGCAATAAAGAATTATAATTACGAAGCATATAACTATCCGATTTCTTAAATATCAACTAATTCATAAACTTTCATTATTTAACAATAACAATAAAATTTTTAACTATTCCTCAATCTCACTCACATATCACATGTAACAATTTCAATCACTACATAAACATTTGATTCATGCCTTTTATTTTCAATATCCATTTTCAATCTGCAAATTTTAAATTTTCTCATATTCAATACCACAATCGATCAAATTCATTTGATTTTCTCATTTCAATTATTCACCCTATTAACAATCTGGACTTTGACGGATACACGGATTCCAACCCACACACACCAGTACGGCACATTGTGCCCAAAACGGTACATAGTACCTGATCAGTATACGACACATAAGTGCCAGAAACGACACACGTGGTGCCTGATACGACACAAAGTGCCTGAGATACGACACATAAAGTGCCTGATGTACGACACATAAAGTGCCTGATCAGCAAAGCCGATAAATCCCGTACTCTTCCAAATCCTATGGCATGCCAACTATATCCGACTTTGCCCGACTAGTTAATAGGGTATTTAAATCATTTTTCTATTTCAAAATCAAGATCACTTTTCCACTTTCTAGTCAATTAACAATTTAATACCAATACATATTTCAAATAATCACATATAATCATATTTCAATTAAATTCAAACCACTTTATTTAATTCATATTTTAAATTCATTTTTCAGCCAAATTCAAATCACTAATACTTTTTAATCGATATACATTTCAAATACTCACATATTTCCATCATTCAATTTAATTTGATTCAATTCAAGTCACTATTATCATTCCAATTGCTTACCTAATTTTACTTACCATGCATTTTAATTAAAATATAACAATTAATAATAAATAAATTTTAATTATAGTAATACAAACCCGAATTTGCTCTATTATTCCTCAATAACCTTCTCTTTTCCTTTGTGTGCCGATGCCTCGAGTTCCTTGTTAGCTACGAAAATAATAATAATTTACACTATTAATTACAACATTAATTTATAATAACAAAAATAATAAAAATAATAAAATTTCTATCTAATTTATACTTTAATTCTAATTTAATCCTAACTAAATTTATTTACTTTTCTAATTTAATTCACACTCTATTTCTATTCAAATTTATTCTAAACTCAAATTTATCTACTAATTTTTCAGCATTTTTCACTAATTTCGAATTTTCCTCAATTTAATCCCTAAAATTCAAAACTTGTAGCTTAGTTTACAAGTCAAACCTTTATTCAATTCCAAATAAAATTTCTATCAAATAAATTCTCAATTCCATCATTTATTCAACATAAACCCTACACAAAAAATCTATTAACTTTCAAATTTTCAACTTAAATCCAAGAGTATTTCACTCTAGGATTCCAAAAACATCAAAATTATGAGAAAAGAACTTGATTTAGCTTACCTATTAAAGATCAAGCTTCAAAATCTCAATTTTCCCCCTTTTTTTTCTTTCCCTTTTTCTTCCCCTGTTTTCGTCTCTTTCTCTGTTTCTTTTCTGTTCTTCTCTTGTTTCTTTGTCTTTTTATTTTACTTATTTTACTTTATTTCTTTTATTTTAATTAGTAATATATTATATAAAAAAAATCTTTTACTTATTATTTAAGCATATATTTATCTTTATTACAAGTGTACCTATATAATTATTACTATTACACTTGTCTTTAATCTTTACCATACATTTGTCATCTATTTAGTTTATTTAATATAATATAATATAATACAATATGATATAAAATAATATAATATAAAATAATATATAAAACATAAAAATCTAAGATTTTTATCACTTATCCTGCCCCATTTCTTGTTAATGGCTTAATTGTTATTTTAGTCCTTGTTATTTTCTATTAATCTATAATTCAACTTTTACCCCTAGTTCAATTTAGTCCTTTTTCCTAATTTCTCTTAATTAAACTAAACTCACCTAATTAATATCTAATTAAGCACTAAACTAAACTCTTAATTACTTCTAATAATTATTTTCAAACTCAATTTACTAAGACGGAGGCCCGATATTATACTTTTCCGATGCCCGTGAATTTTTGAGTCATTACACTCTACTATTGGATTGAACACTAAAGGCTGAGATGACTTAGTCTTCGCCAGTTCACTCTTTATCAATTTCATAATATTCGTGCTTGAATCATTTGACATTAGTTCAGCTAAGCTTATTTTGTTATTGTTGCCCTCGTTATTACCATCTTTGGTGAACATAGAGAGCCTCATTACTCATTCAATTAATCCACTAAATTTTAAATTTAAGACTAAATTAACACAATATGTAAATGTTAAGGGTTAAAATTGCTATTATCTCAATTTTAAAGGTGACAATTCATTTTTCATTAGCCATTTAACAGCAGGTGACCAAAAAGAAAAAATTGAATAGTTCAATGACCATTTTCTAACTTTCATAATTAGGTGGCCAAAAAAAGAAACTTATTAATAGTTAATTGACTACCAATGTAGTTTTTTTTCTTCAAAAAATTCATTATAAATTCTAATCATATATACTATACACAATGCCTAAAACTGCCCATAGCCCCTCCCCAACCCATAAAATAGGAGGATAATGTGTTTCAGCTCACTCGAACCCGCATCCTCCTGTATTGGCAACAATACCCATACCAATCGAACTATGACTCAATCAACACTACCAATGTAACTAGTTTTCTCCCCTGCGTCAAACTGATATACCGACCCGTCAATTCAATCTGATTTCGACCATTATGAGGTTCATAATATTTTTATTTAGAAAAATAGTTATTCATCTAAAATTTATCGAGTTCATAACTTTAAAAAAGTATGTACCATAAATTTACAACAAAAGATCATAGTAAATATTGTATTGAAGGAATTTGATACTGTGGGAATTCGGATTAAATTCTTTAGCATATTCTCATTTCATACGATGCAGCACCATATAGTGCATTATTTATGTGACCTAAAATTCCATAGTCATTTTCAGCATATATGTTAGAATTTTCAACCAAAAAAAATGTCTCAAAAAAATTTAACATTCCTTCAATCTGACTCGAATTAATCAAACTCGAACTTAAATTTACTTAAACCCAATTTGACTTGAACCAGAAATAACCCAAACTCATAATGATATTATTCAGAAAATCTAACCCTCAAACTAAAATGGCATGAATTGAAAACTATCAAAATCAGAAATGACTCGAAAATTTTAACACTCGAATTGATCCAATCCATATTAACTATGTTTAAAACTGGTCTGATATAACCCCATTGACATGTCTATCACACGAGCATCACCTAAATTTAAATATGTATCGGACAATCATACGTATACACTGAATTATAACACACCTTTAATCCAGGTAATATTTTTTCTTTTTGTAAAATATCTTTCTTTTATAAAAATTTATATTAAAAAACGAGGTTTCAGTTGAAATAGTAAAGTTGAAACTTTTAAGTTCCTGACGTACTAGGTTGAAATCTCATCATATTTGATATTTTTACATATTTAAATTGATATTATAAATTCTATATAAAAATATAAAGTTAAAAAAATACATTCATAGTAATATTTGTCACTCTATAAAAAAGTTAAAATTTTAACTATTCAATAACTGAATCGATATTTGAATAACCCATAAATCGTGACACTGACACAATAAAATAATACAATATATATTCTTAAAATAAACATAAAAAAAATATTCTAGATGAGGGAAAATGCAACAACCAACCAAATTTAGCAAGTCAATGAAAAGCATAATTAAATATTTGATTTGCTTGGTTTTATTAATCCAATCCAATGTTGAACAAACCTTATTTTGGACAGTATTTTTATTATTATTTATTATATAAAAAAAAAGATGCACGAATATCACTTTTTCTACAAATTGAGTCGACATTTAGTCAATTATATGAGATTTTCTCTATCTCTTGTTTGCCTTTGAATGATTTTGTGATTTGAAACAAAAGTTATTCACTCCCTTTTATATACATATATATATTTTATTAAATCTTTTAAACAAAATGAACGGATAAAATTTAATCACTAAAATTCTTTAAAGTAATATTAAACTATAACATATCGAGAAATTATTTTACGGAATTTTCCCACCATATTTTTCGTGGTCCATTTTTAATTATTTAATGATATTTCAATGAATTTTTCTAAGTATATGGCACATAATTTTAATGATTTTTTTTATTCAAAACCTGAACTCAAACCTCAATCTGTGGAACTTGAACCCAAGTTATTCAGGATTTGGAGTTCAAGTTCAAAGTTTAGGGTTCGAGGTTCAGAGTAAAAAAATTATCAAAATTATGTGTCAATGGTATGGAAAATTTTGTTGAAATGTCATTAAATAATTTGAAAGGGGTCATGGATGATATGGTGGGAAGGGTCCATAAAATAAAGTAATATTAAACTATAACATATCGAGAAATCATTTTATGGACCCTTCCCATCACATCATCCATGACCCCTTTCCAATTATTTAACTATGTTTCAACAATTTTTTCCATATCATTGACACATAATTTTGACAATTTTTTTATCCTAAACCCTGAGCCCAGAATCCAAAACCTTGAACATTATACCCTAAAGTACCCAAACTCAAACCTCGAACCTTGAACCCGAACAGTGAACACTGAACCCAAGTTGTTCAGGGTTCGAGATTCAAGGTTTAGAGTAAAAGGTTATCAAAATTAAATGTCAACGACATAGAAAAAAATTACTAAAATATCATTAAATAATTGAAAAATGATCATGGATGATGCGGTGGGAAGGGTCTATAAAATTAATAATTTCTCATAACATATCCATAACGCGGGTGAAAATATATATTTATTATTATTTTATATAAAATAAAATATAACTTTAGCTGAAATGATAAAAAATTAATATTTTGAAGTTTGTAATTTTTTAGATATCATATATGATTATTATTTTTAGATTTACATTAGATATAAATTAAATTTTATAAATATAAATTATAAGATAATTTTATTATTATTTTTCAACCGAATTAATAATTAATATATTCGTAGTACCAATTTAGTAAAATACTTAAATACAATCGGATTGGATTATAATATGCAATAGAATATGAATGTGTTTTCGTTTTAGATGAAGTTACAGATTTTATTTGATTACTTAATTATCCTTATTTCGTATAAGCAAGAAATAAGTGTAATATATATATATATAAACACGAGTTTAAAAATAATTTTGTTATACATGTTATTCAAAATATTAAAATAAAAATTAAGGAAAAAAAATAAGTGGCCGACCAATGATATGTCTTGGCAACGTACGAGCCATGTGAGTGGGTCATCTAAATTATATTGTATCACATAATTAAATTAAGATATTTTATATTTATTGTATATAGTTTTTAATTTTTTATATTCTGTTATATTTTGATCACAATTATATATTAGGATTGATTAACTAAAGTATGTTGTATCGAGTAGTAAGAATTTGATACGTTTTAAATAATGCTTTAATTCGAGTTTTATAGATAAAGAAAATATAATTTCGGGAGAGATTTATCCCGTTTAAATTTTGACTTTTAATTTAGTCGAGATTCAATATAATTACTTGATATTAAAGATTTCTTTGTTGTCACTGTAAAGCTTTAGGTTTAAATTTTAATATCGTATATTTAAGTAGTTGCGGTTAAAAGAAATAAATGGGGAGGCAATAGTTGTTTGATCAAGCCATGTTAGAAATTAGGAAATTGTGTTGATGACTTGGAATCTGTTAAATCGGTTACTGAATACATTGCTTTTATCTGGAAATCAGTTTCTCTCATTCTTTAGCATTGAAACCGATTGAATTGGTTAAAACATAAACTCACGTTACTCAGTGCGAAGATCAACGGTGGATTAATGTTTATTTTTATCTCTCTTTTTTTTTTATTTCAGCCGTTGATTCAAAATAATCTGACGAGATCCTACCATAATGGGATCTTTAAATAAATGCTTTGACACCCAATAATACGAGTGAGCAATATTATGTAACAAACTTATTTAAAAAATTAATATAAACACCAAACGAGACTTTACTTGAAATGATAAAGTTAAGATATGAAAAATTATGATGTTTTTTTTTATAAATATAAAACAACAAAAATACCAACATAGTAATGTTTGTTACTTTATAAAATGAACAACTTTTCTGTAAATTTTTAATTAAGTTTAGATTCGGTTAATGGGTGACATCAAACTTAATTAACGTATTAATTATTAAAAGACATAAATAACTTAATTATAATATTTAGATATTTTTTGCGATTGAATTAATGTTGGATTAATTTGTAATTATCTCTTATACTTTATTTAACGTTTGATGTAGTGCATTGTTGCGTAGAGAATAATAAAGGGTCGAGCTCAAGGAACAAAGGATAACATTTAAAAGTTGTAATGAATGATTTAATAAAGTTAATTAAAGCTTAATTTGGTCAAACATGGTGGACTCCATAGTGCTGCTTCTTTTGTTGAATGAACATTTAACGCTAATCAAAGATTAATTAATTATATCTCCTACTAACTTTTCTTTAGGGTTAATTATATTCAACTTTTTTAAAAACATTAACTTAAATTTTAAATTTATCCTGAATTTCATATACTATGATTTAATCTTTAAAATATTAATATTATATTAATTTAGTATTTTCGTTAATTTAATCATCATTAAATATTAGCTCAAATTTTCACTCATAGAATGTATCCTGATAATAGTTTTAATGTCATTTTCTTTTGAACATGTTAAATCTAAATTATTCTTTTTTGATAGTGTTGATACCGGTGTTCAATAGAGAGAAAATGATGGTGGTGATAAGGCGATTGATTCACTTGTGATAAGCGAAGAATCGAAATGTCCGAAGAGAAGTAGGAGGGAGAGGGGAGAGATCAAGGTTGCTGAAAGAGAAAAGATATCCCCTTATCATTGTGCCCAAGATATATATGGGGAGAAGATCCTCATGCTTAGTAATGCCACATCATTGACAGTACAGGTGGTGACCCATTCGTGTAGTTGGTTTTAGATGGAAAAGATGGAAAATTTGTTGTGTATCAATTGTTGCCCTTTGAAGATAAATGCATAGCAACTAATAGCAGTGACCTAATGGAGATGTGAAACATGCGAGTGGCTAATCGATGGATGACCACTTGGGTGGTGCAAGACGAGAGGCCGTCAAGGAATGTTCCTTAAGCTGTAGGAGAAAGAGGAAAATAAAATTGATAAAATATTAATATATTATAATCTGGATAAAACGTTTTAAAATTTCTTTAAATCAATAAATTTTTTAAATATAATTTATATCCATTTTACAATTTTAATATATTCCATATTCATAAATCCAAATGTCGTGTTAAAATATTTTAATTTTTGGTGCTAATAAAAAAATAACTAAAAAGGAAAATTGCAATTAACCGACTATATACTCATTTATAATTTGCCAAAAACAGTAAAAGCACATCTTACATTTTAATATTTCCTTAAATTGGCAAAAAAAATACAATATTTTCTTTCATTAATACTTTTTCTGCTTCTCTTAGTTAAATATTAGTAATCTCTAAAATTCTACTTTTTATTTATAACTGTTGATTTTCCTTCAAATCAACAACGACAACACTAACGTTATCGGTACTATGTCTAGCCAAAGCCAATTTGGTTAATAAAATGGAAGCATCCCAACAAGCCTTATCCGAACTCTCCACTCCAGCACCGCGAACCACCGCGTCACTATCCGGAGACATAGGTGGTGATGCTGGCTTTTGAGCGCGTAAACACATACGCGCCACCCCACAAGCTGTCTCGTTTGTCACCACGTCCCATAGTCCATCGCTTCCTAATATTAAACATTCATCTCTGCTGCTTCTCTCTGTTATTGTTACCTCTGGTTCTGGTATAACGAAGGGCTTTAAATAATTATCACCTGATAATTAAAAAAACATAAAAATTAGCTATAAAATTCTAAAAATTAGTAAAAAAATTTTAAAAAAAAGGTTTTTCCTTAAAAAAAAAATACCTATTGCTCTTGACATGGCTAAAACACCAAGAACTCGAGCTCCATCCCAGTAAATTACTCGACCACCGGCTTCTTCGATTCGGAGCAGTTCATCGGGTCGATCCGGCTATAATAAAAAATATATAAATTAATATGAGAAAAAAACTGGATTTTTATATTTAATTTTAACTTATATTTAAATTAATAAGAATAATTTTGAAAAAGCTGATCAACCAAGCTAATATTTATCAATGCAATTCGGTTCAGTTTTATTGTTATTTTTAATATTCGATTAAGTTTTAATCAATATAAATAAATTTTAATTTTTAAAAAAAAGTGAAATTATATGAAAAAGGTAAAATACCTTGTGATCGTCGGAGAGGGGAAGAGCGACGCCGTTTTGGCACAAGACAGCGCGGGAATCACCGCAGTTAGCTACGATGATCTTATCCTGAGTGACAACGGCAACCACAGCGGTAGATCCGACGGCATCGCACTGTGGAGTTTGGAGTTCGCATCGGCAATTCGGATTCTCTACGGAGTCCACCGTAGATTGTTGAACTTCCATATCCATCCTCTCAAAGCTTCTCTCCATGGTTCGCTTCCACTCCACCGCCTTTTCTCCTCCGCAGGCTTCGATTTCTTCTTTTACTATCTCATGAAACCGATCTCTACACTTCATCGCAACCTAAAAAAGGTAACAGAGGTTGGTTATAAGTAAACTAAATTTGAAAAGTTCACAATATTTTCAAGTCAAGGAGATTCGTTAAGTACATGAGAGCAGCCATGGCCGTCGAACACGGCGAAAAAGTGAATATCCGACGAAATTTGAGCTTCACTGGTTAGTTTACAGAACGACGGATGAATTGAAACGGAGTCTTCCATATCTCGTCGTCGACCACAAACGGAAGTCAAACCAAACTTCGGCAATTCCTTTTCTAATTCTACTATTCTATTAGAATTTAAACCTTCATTAATTTCCTGATCTCCGTTAACCTTGTTAGTACCGGAGCTCTCAACAGCGTTATCACAGTCACGAGGAGAAGCCGGGAGGACGAGATCGAGATCAAGCTTCTGACGTTTCCGGCCGTTTTCCGACGGCGGTTGAACGGCAGCGTCAGCCACAAACTTAAACGGACGAACTTCCATTCTCCGGCGACGAGATGATTTCGATGTTTGTTCGACCGCAGCTGCAGTTTCACTTTCAGGAACAACTCCACAGCAAACTCCAGCCATTTGGTTACTATAAAACGAATAAAAAATATCGAAACTATTTTACGCTAAAGAACAAGCTTCGTTTCAAAATCAAGATATTTTTTTTCCTTTTTTTTTCTTTTGCAGATTTGAATTGAAATTAAAGGACCCATGAAAACGGCAAAGGAGGGTGCTTTTGTAGTGTGGGAGCACTAGTTTTGGTTAAATTTCAAATAAAGTCCCTGTCCTATATACCTTTAGCTAATTTAACCTCTCAATTATAATTTATTCATTTTTAATCCTATATTTTTCAAAATGTGTATTTAATTTTCATTATTAATATCAAATTTTGAACATATTTAAGTAAATTTAAAAAAAAACACATTTTGAGTAAAAAAATTAGAAATTATTGAACTATAATAGAGAGATTAAGTTCGTGAAAAATACATAATACAGGTACCCTTTGTAGAATTTTACGTTACAATTTTTTGGCATCAAAGAACGGGCAGATTGCCCGTCACCGTTCGGGCAACATGGACCCGACACGTACAGTTGGTGTGACGTCGATATACTTGAAATTGGAAGAAGGTAAATCAGGCACCGTCTATTTAATCAGAGTCGTTAAAAAGGTGACACCTGGGGTGAGCCCTCTTTTTAATAGGGAAAGTGGTGGGGGCAACGTGGGCCAATGATTTAGCGACACGAGTAGGTGAAACGACCTTCCTTCACTGACACGCATGTGGTCCATAAGGGAAGAGGTGGGGACGACCCCGCTATGTCGCTCTTTGTTTTCCTGTTTATTATTATTATTTTTTAAAATAATTATTTTATTTTTTAGAAAATAATTTAAAAATAAACTTTTGCGGAGATATCACCACGTGTCGAGATCATGGTATACGAGATTCTTTGCTCGGTTTAACTCTCCACACGCTTTTCTAGAGAGTGATGTTAATCATACGATCTAGATTTTTATCCTTTTTTATTTTACAATTAATCCCCATTGAAATTTATTTCAAATAGACAACATTGTATATTTAAATTTGTAATTATTATATTTTAATATTTAAATTAAAATTTATAAATAATTAATTTTAATTGCTTAAGAATATTTAAAATTTATATTTGACATATCATAAATGTACAAAAAAATTATTTTTTTATATTTTTACTAAAATATAATAATATTAATAAATTTAAATATAATATAAATGTATTTTTTTATTTTATTACATTACGTCTAAAATGAATATTTTATTTCTAAAAACATTTTTCAGTAGTAATACTAAACACTTAAATCTTAAACTTTATAACACTTTTTACAAATATATTTCAAAAGTAATACTAAAGTTTAACTTTGGGCTATAAGGTGCTTCTAAGTTAATCGAAGTATTCAATTGAATATACGAATTAAATTATTTCACTCAATTAATATAATTGAATTTTTCTAAAAGCGAAGAAAACAATAACATAAGTCATAAAAAAAATAAAAATTATAAGTAATTATCTGCAAGTGGTTGGGTATAATTATAAGATATATTACATTCTCAAGGGAATAACGTAAGTTTGAACATTGGAGAAAACATTGTTGGGAGGAACAGTTACGAACATTGAACATAGTAAAACGGACATACATAATATAAAAAAATGTAAGTAATTAAATATAATATAAAATATTGTTTTTTTAAAATGAATATTTTGAATTAATTGTAGTTAGCAATGGAAGGGAGCGTCACGCTCCAGGGATTGCGAATAGAGGAAGATCTAATCTAAAACAGGATGGTATTTATTAAATTTCAGCTACGGAACAGAAGGACTGTGGGGCCCACATGTCAAGGTTCCACTTCGCTTAGCATAATATCTGAGGGCATTGTTTGTCCCAATATTTGACACGTGTCTTTTGCTGACCTGGATCGGAAGGTGCGCACGCGCCAACCGCGCCCCCGCTTCTCGTAGCTAGCGCTATTACACGTTTCTGGCATTGCCTTGAAAAGGAATTTTATAATTTGCCGTCCTTGTTTGCAAATTGAACACGTAGCTATTTCCCACTACTTCACCCTATACTTTTTCTAAATTTCATAACTACCCCCTTTACTTTATTAATTTTATGCAACAGTTTTTTTATTTCAATTAAAATAAGATACATTTTTTTTACGTCTGTTCAATATCCCATTATAGTGGGATGGCATAGGATTTTTCTTAAACCAATATTAAAAAAAAAATCGATTTAAACGCATATAACATTTGCATTGAGACGCGTAAATTTACGTTTTAATTAATTCAACAGGTTTCAACGTTAAATAAGGAGAGAAATTGATTTAACAGGCTTCAAGTCACCAGCATAATTTTTTAATTTTTGATGTGGTCTGGTCAAATGACTGTAATCTTCTCATTTCTGTCTTTGAACCATAGTTGTTGCTTTAAAAAATTCCCACGAGAGCCCATTATAATAAAATTTCACGTTAGACGTTTTTTTTGTACAATAAAAATTATTTGATACGTTGCTAGTGATACACATTTTTAGGGTGTAATAAGAAATAAAAATAAAATATTAAAAACAACAAGGCACGTAGTTATGAATCAGGAGTGTTCAAATTTCGGTTAAAACTGAATTAACAGATCGAATCGATCTAATTTTGTTAATCGATCGGAGGTCAGTTAAAGGTTCTTTGAAATATTGATTAACGGTTAATTCGGTTCAAAATCAGGTAATTAACCGAATTAACCAAACTTAATAAATAATATTATATATTGTATGTATTAGGCTATTACTAATTCAATTAATTAGGTCAAATGAACATCATCAAATTTTTTTATTTGTTTTATACTTGTTTTAACAAAAAAGAGATATAAATTTCGGTTAACCAACCGAATTAACCAAAATATTTCGTATCGATTAACGGTTAAAAAATTAAAAAGTTCGGTTAATACTAATTCGATTCAGTTAACTGTTTGAACACCATTAATATGAAAGTTGTCTGTGGAATTAAAATTTTTATAATATTTATATTAAGGGTGAACCTCAATTTCTCTTGGTTCATATAATGAAATTATATTTTTTTTCTCTTGTAAATTTATAATGGAAGATAACAATACAAGTATACATTTTGATGAAAAATAAATAGAAATGTAAATATTTATGAGCATCGTGAGTTCGCTGTCATTTACTTTATGATGTCAAATTCATGATGTCATCTTATTGCAGGAATTATTATTATTATTATTATTATTATTTAAATAATGACGAGAAAAGTGTTGGAAAAGCTTAAAACAATATATTCATTAATTCTTATAAATATACTTCGAAACTTTAATTTGAAGTTTAAATAAATCTATTTAGTGAAATAATCTATTTATACAAAAGAAAGAAAAAATTTAAATTACCATCCCAATAATATAGTTATAATTAGACTTGTTTAAATATCAAGTTATTTGCATAACTTCAAAGGCTCGTGTGAAATTTGAGTCGGGCACGAACTCAAACATTTGAAACCCGAGCTTGATCCAACCGATTTTCTAAGTTTGTAATATATTATGTAATTTATGGTATATAAAAATTAAATCCATAAAATACAATAATGTAATGTAAACATAAAATTATATTTTGTCATGCCCAACGACGGTGCCAGCCTCTGGGCTGGCTATCGCTCATATTTTTCTCCCTCCCACCAATCATTTTTTTTCCTCTCATTCGCTCCACATGTCTTCTCTCTTTTCAGTTTGCAGATCTATGTTGTGAGTAGTTTTGTTGTCTTCACAAGTTGTGATGGACAGATGACGGTGCTTATTATTTGCTAAAACTCTACTGGCCACTAGCAATTTTTTTAGAAAAACGAGTGGCTCTTCGTCAGCTTCTTAATCTGTTTATGTTTTGAGAGTATTTCAGAATAATAAATGATTTCACGAGTCGATTTGGACCCGTGTTGTCTTACGTTTTATATATTTTTTTGTTTGTTTTTTATTGTTTAATAAGTCTTCAGTTTTAGAAGTTTTTATCTGCTCTTGTAGCACTTTTTTTAGTCTTATTTATGCATGTAATCTTCATTTTACAAGCGATCTTAGGGATGATTTTGTTGTCATCCTTTATAGTTTGGAGAATGCTCAATTATTTTGTCGATTTTTTCTTGCCGCTTTGGACTGTTCGGGACTGATTTTCTCATCGTATTAAGTGATTGTAATTACTCCAAATATGTAGTGCTTGAGTTATGACCAGCCAATTATAAATGTCTCATAATGTTTTATTGATGTTGAAGCTAAAACATTTATTGTGATGATGAAACTTGTCCTTCATCTACAAGTAAATTTATTTTTAACAGGAGCTTAAACAAAATTTTAGATCTAAATATAGAGTTGGGTCAAATTTGAAAAAATTCAAACTATAAGTATATTTAATTATAAATAAAATTAATTATTAAAATCAATCTAATAAAACCTAAAACTTCATGAAATTTGATTTTTTTATACATAATGGAAATGAGAAATTAATGATTTGTATTTTTTTTAATTTAATTGGTGTTTTCGGCGAAAAAGAAGATATCTTAATTGTTAAAGCAACCAATGTGGCAATGTTCTTTCGGCAAACTACAAATAAAATAAATAATTGCAGAAAAGGGCCTGATCACGTGAAAAAAATAAAAACCAAAGTACACGTGTAGGGCTAAGGTTAAATCAAGTATTTAGTGATAACGAAAGACGTGGAAATAGACCTCTGGAGTCATAGGCCACCTTAATATATATATTAGGGATCCACAAGAAGGTTAAAGACCAGTGAAATAGTGCCACGTAGAATATTGGAGGCTGGCAAAAGCATGTGATGTGATAGGCGTATTATTTAATATTTGAGGGTAGCGGACCTAACCTTTTTTGAAAAATAAAAATAAAATAAAAGTATTGAGCTGACCATTGTAATTAATTAATTAATTAATTATTTATTTATTTTAATGCTTGGTTAAGTCAGTTTCCACGAGTTGACTCGAGTTAGTTAGGTTTTAATTTCTTTTTATAATATTTATTAAAATTAAGTGATCCGAATCTTTATTTAAATAAAATACAGTAGTAAAATAAAATAAAAGTAAAATATCTATAGAATTATACTATTTTATTTTATTTTAGAAAAAACTTTATTAAACTCTATCTATTTGATATTGATTAGAATAAGGTGTTTCAATCTTACTACACTCCTATTAAAATATGGTTTTACAAGCCTACAAATAGACATAGTCTACTCCTCTTGTAATCATTTGAATTCGACATAGTAAATTTTCTTTTTATCTGCCCGTAGTTTTTTCCCAAAAAGGTTTTCACGTAAAAATTTGTCTATTCTTTATTTTTATTTCTTTTTTTGTGATAATTGTCATTACCGACATTCTTTTTTTACAAATTGGTATCAGAGCTTTCTGGTTGTTTATCTCAATCACGGTAATGACACATTTGAAATATGAAATTTCGCTGTTGGATCGCAACACCAGATTCACGTTGTGGCAGATAAAGATGTAAGCAGTTCTTGCACAGATGAACTTAGAGGAAGCCCTGCTAGGGGTAGATAAGTGTTAGAGTATGCCCAAAGATCAATCATGAGATGGTTGTAATAACATACTTGATTTATCATGTTTAATAATATAAGGCGTTACCATTATTATTTCAGTTTCTTTTCTATGTGTATAAATAAACTATTTTATAATAATGTCCTGAGAATATAATGATTATTCTTAAAAGGTCCTTAGTCAAGTATTATTGTTAGATAGGACAACGATAATGCATTAAGACTAACATGTAATTGATTGATGATAAAGAGTTGTCATTGATATGGAGTGTCAGAATCGATGCATGAATATGTGTGTTAGAGAACAACATATTGGACTGACCCATTATGAGTATGTTTCTTGGATTATTATGTAATTGTCACGACATTACTCATAGTGATTAATATGTATATGATCCTCAGACTTGAGATCATTATAATCCCAACATCATGAGTTGTATATTTTGATACAGTCAAACGTACACCGTAACTGGTTGTTCTATAAAGGCTGATGTTAGATATACCACAATCTATGTTTACATGATGGGAGTAATATCTTAGGCCACTTGATTGAGTGAGACTAGAAATGCATGGCCATTCTCAAATAAGCTGATATGAGATGTCATACTTATTTGTATATCATAGTCTACTTAAGATATCAAGGAACATGGAATGGACTATACAAGTGTGACTATTCCATGACTTGTGTTCAATCCAGAGATAAAGGACTTAAGGATTAGTACATGAAAAGATTAATCATAAAAAGGTTATGTCGAATCATGATTTCTTGTGACTTAAGTAGCAATGATGCATTGCTAGGTGCCATTCGTTGTTTGTAACATTGGAATCGTTCTAACATTGCTGCTAACGTTACAATTGTAACAGCCCGATTCTGGGCCTAGTCGGAATAGTGGTTTCGGGACCACAAATCCGACGAGGGAAAATATGGTTATTATTATATTTTTATGATCTACAATTTCACGGAAAATTTTCGTAAAAATTTCGTTCGAAAATTTCGACGTTTGGGCACTCAATTTAGTCAAAAGGACTAAATTGTAAATAGTGCAAAAGTTGAGTTCTACATCTTAGAGGTGTCTAATTGTTATGAAATTTTAAATTGGAGGTCTTTATGTGGTAATTAGACCATTAGTTAGTTGATGGACAAAAATAGACATAAGAAATGGGTGAAATAGATTTTTTTTAAATGGGGGCATTTTAGTCATTTGGTTATTAAATAGAATTAAATGGGAAAAAGATGGCAAAATATGCTCATCTTCTTCATGGTGAACGAAATCAGCAAGGGGGAAGCCATATTTAGGGTTTTTAAGCTTTCAAGCTCCATAGTAAGTGATTCTAAGCCCCGTTTTTAATGTTCTTCGTATTTTTGGAGTCCCGGTAACTTGGTTTAGCTTATTCTACCATTAATTCATGTTAGGGTTCATATTTGGAAAAATATCCATAGGTGAAATGTGTTTATTTTGCTGTTTTATGGTGGAATATGAAGCTAGAGATTATGTTAAACAACTTTTGCTAAGCAATTTTAAGCGAAAACGGGTAAATAGACATAATCGGTAAAAATAATTAATATTCAAAAGTATATGTTGGAGTGGGAATTTGATGTTTCCATAGAAGGGAAAAATGTTCAGCATGTTATAAAACTTAAGAATAAGTGATGAAGTTTAATTTCCGAGCTTGGGGACAAAAGTGTAATTATGCAAAAGTTTGGGGGCAAAATTGTAATTTTCAAAAAAGTTGGGTGGTGGATTATTTTAATAAATGTGGACTTTAAACGAGTTAAATTTGCTATTATAGATCAAGAAAGACGTGAAGAGTATATCAAATGAGGAAAAGAAAAGATAGTGGAGTAAAGTGCAAAATTACGATATTTTGCACCGAGGTAAGTAAACACGTGACTTAATGTATTATTTTGATATTATTTAATATATGTTGAGATTTATTTGGAATTAAAATAAATGTTTGGCAATATCCTAAAAATGTTGTTAAATCGGGAAAGGTGATAAAGGGTTGCAATATATGGGTTATGGGTTGAACACTCGGAATAAGCCGTAGTATGTTGTATATAAAAGGGGTTGATGTGTGCTGATTCCCCGATTTATGGGTGGTGCTATGTGCGTGATCCACCATATCTTTGAAATGTGAAAGGGGGTTGCTATGTGCTGATTCCCCCGAGGGGTTGCTAAGTGCTGATTCCCCGGTTCATTGGTGGTGCTAAGTGCGATATCCACCATATCTTTGAAATGTGAAAGGGGGTTGCTATGTGCTGATTCCCCCGAGGGGTTGCTAAGTGCGATATCCATTGTATATTTGAAATGAAAAGGGGGTTGCTATGTGCTGATTCCCCCGAGGGGTTGCTAAGTGATGATTCCCCGATTCAGTGGTGGTGCTAAGTGCGAGATCCACCAATAACGGTTAACATTCCGAGTGTTCAACGAAAAAGTGTGGAAGGTGAATATTGCCATATGGTGGAAAATTTTATGGGGTAAATATTGAGTTGGACACTAAATCGATCCATGTATGAGATGGGAGAAAATATCAAAAACGAAAAAGGAACGATTTAATTATAAACTGTGTTGAATAACAGCAGTTGGGTAACTTTGAAAAATCACCATAAATGGTGGAAAATGAATGGGAAGCTGAATAATATATGAAATTGAAGCTGGATGTGTCTGTTTTCATATGAAAGAAATAGAATAAGCAAAAGAGTTGTATTTTTGGAGATATCTGAATTTTACTAAAACAGGGCTGGATTGATTTCGAGATCCCCTGTTCTAACTTTGGAAAATTACCAAAAATTGAAAAAAAAATAATTATGGCATGAAATTTATATCCCTGGAATCCTTATTGAGTCTATTTTTATTAGAAACAAGAAAACCCATTTTTCAAATTTTGTACAGAGAGTTAAGTAAATTTTAGTGAGGAAGGGTCAGAACCGTTGGGCAGTGAAACAGGGGAAGGTTTAATGAATAAACTGTACTAATTGGCTGGGTTAAAAATTCTGAAATTTTTATGGTGAAATGGTATATGAGTCTAGTTTCAGGGAAAATTTACGGAACTCAATTTGGAGCCCTGTAGCTCCAGATAAAAATAAATTAGCGACTATGACGCAGAAAAACAGCTTGCTGGAAATTGCCTAAACAATAAAGTTATTCATGAATAAGTTTATATTTTGGTGTAGTTATGGGAGTAATTACTTATTTATCATGTGTTTACTTACTAAGCTATATGCTTACTCGATTTTATTTTTCTCTTGGTTATAGTGACTTCCAACAACTCGAAAATTGGAACGAAGTCAGACAATCATCTACACTATCCTTCACATTTGGGGTATTTTACTACTAGTGTTTCGAAATTTTATGGCATGTATAGACACTTTATGTAATGTGGGATCATCATGTAAATATATGTTATGGTTCCCTTTTAAATGTAGTGTTTATTAATAGTTAAACTATATGTGTGTTTATACAAATGAAATTGGTTGGTATATTGGAATGTGTTCTAAATTTGCAGGAGGTTTAAGCAAAAATAAGTAGGAATGCTGTCGAAAATTTTTAAAAATTTAGTAATACCTCATACTCTGTTCCGGTAAGGAATACGGGTAAGGGGTGTTACAACAATAACCTACAGGGTCACACCCTAGAGTTGAAATGGACGGATTAAAATATAAATGGTATTGTATTTGGTTGTCGCATGAATTAAATTAATTATAGAATTAATTTAATTGGGTAATCAAATATTGAACACATTATATGTACAAGGTTGTTGTACAAATAATGAGAATATTATTTTGTTCGTATATAAATAAATATAGTTTACCGAAATCTTTATTATAGTTAATGTAATTATAATTTTCAGTTTTTTCAACATTATTATATTTATTTAATTTTGAAAAACCCTAAATAATAATAATAAGATATAAAATCTCGTTTTTCTTTGCTTGGTGAGTCTAGCAGCCGTCAAAGCAAAGTTTTCTCCAAAATTGTTTGGGGATTCCTTCCGTTCATAGTCAACTAGGTGGATCACGTTGAGGTCGGAGTCATCAAAGATTACGGCTTGGTTCGATAGTAGATCAAATTACTCATTGCCGAGGTGTCGCTGTCTACTGAGAATCACCATTCGGTAAATTCGAAACCTTTTTTCACCCGATTCGTTCCTCACACATGGATCCATGGTTAGGATCACCGGGTCTTTTATTTTTTCGCTGCGCCATAGGGGTGCCGGCGTTCCAACAATAAGATGCATTCAACATTGACGGAGAAAGAGAAGAAGCGCAATGATCGAAAGGCGTTAACACAGTTACATCTGCATTTGTCTAACGAAATTTTACAGGATGTGATGAAAGAGAAGACCGGTAGATTATAGAAGAGGTTGGAACAAATATTATGTCGAAAACTCTAACTAGCAAGCTGCATATGAAACATTGTCTTTATGCTCATCGTTTAGAAGAAGGTGCGTCCGTACACAAACACTTAACAGTGTTTAAAGAAATTCTCTCAAACTTGGAGGCCATGAAGGTTCAATATGATAAGGAAGATCTAAGGTTGATTCTACTTTGTTCATTGCCCCCGTCTTATTCAACCTTTAGAGATACGATTTTATATAGTCACGTGTCTCTCACAGTTGATGAGGTTTATGGTTCTTTAACCTTGTATAATAAGATGAAACATATTGTGGTTAAAACCGACTCTCAAAGAGAGGTCTCATTGTCGTGGAAGACAAAATCGGAATGCTGATGATGATCGTGGAAGTACACAGGAACGGAATCCTCACTGTAAATCTAAGGGTCGATCGAAGTCTTCAAACAGAGGTAAAACTTGTAACTTCTACAAGAATAAACGACACATTAAATCTGAGTGCTATAAGTTACAAAACAAGATCAAAAGGGAAGCTCCGAATCAAAATGGAAAACAATAAGAAAATTCCAGTAAAGTTGATGTTGTAGAAAACTACAGCAAATGGAAAACAATTCTAAAGTGAGCGATGAGCCAATCCTTAATTCGGGTTGTGCTTTCCACATGATTCCCAATCGGGATTGGTTTGCAACTTACGAAACAGTGTCTGAATGTGTTGTTTTGATGATAAATAATGTTTCATGTAGAATTGCAGGTGTTGGGTCAATTAAAGTTAAGATGTTTGATGGAGTTGTCAGAAAACTTAGTAACGTACGATATGTTTCAGAATTGAAGAAAAAATTAATTTTGTTGAGTACTCTTGATTCAAAAAGGTACAAATACACAGGTGAAAGTGAGATTTTAAAGATTTCTAAAGGTTCCCTCGTTATGATGAAAATGCAAAGAAATACCCTTAGATTTTAAAGGTTCTACTGTTACTGGTGATACAGCTGTCGCATCCTTTTCCTTGTCAAATGATGATATTACTAAACTTTGGCATATGCGCCTAGGGCATATAAGTGAGAATGACATGACAGAATTGAGCAAAAGAGAACTTCTTGATGGGCAAAGAATTTGCAAACTGAAGTTCTATGAGCACTGCGTTTTTGGGAAGCAAAAGAGAGTTCAATTCACCAAAAGAATCTATAACACGAAGGAAACATTGGAGTATATTCATTCAGATCAGTGGGGGCCATCCAGAGTGCTTTCGAGAAGTGGAGCTAATTATATGCTAGCTTTTATTAATGATTTTTTCAGAAAAGTGTGGACTTTTTTCCTGAAGTAGAAAGATGATGGGTTTTCCGCGTTTAAGTCTTGGAAAACTATGATTGAAAAACAGACGAGAAAACAAATAAAATACATCCACACAAACAATGGCTTAGAGTTCTATTCTGAAGAATTTAATAAACTGTGCAAGTCAGAAGGGATCGTGAGAGACTTGACAGTTTGTCATACTCCACAGCAAAACGGCGTTGCATAACAAATGAACAGAATGATCATGGAGAATGTTCGATGTATGTTGTCAAATGTCAACTTACCAAAGTCATTTTGGGCTGAAGCAGCCTCTATTACATGTTTTTTGATCTACCGATCTCCATCCGTTGCTATTGAGAAAAAGACTCCACAAGAGGTATGGTCTGGTAATCCTGTTGACTATTCTGATTTAAAGATCTTTGGGTGTCCTACGTATGCTCATGTTGATAATGGAAAATTGGAATCGAGATCTATTATACTTCTTTTATTTTATTTTAGAATAAAGTTTTTCAAACCTTAATAAACTCCATCTATTTGATATTGATTAGCATAATGTGTTTTAATCTTACTACACTCCTATTAAAATATGGTTTTACAAGCCTATAAATAGACCTAGTCTACTCCTCTTGTAATTATTCGTATTCGACATAGTGAATTTTCTTCTCCTTTGTCCGTGGTTTTTTCCCAAAAGGGTTTTCACGTAAAAATCTGTGTGTTTTTTGTTTTTATTTCTCTTTTCCTTGTGATATATTTTCATTACCGACATCCTATTTTTTACAATATTTTTATTTTACAATTAATCATATTTGGTCTGAAATGTTTTTTAAATAAAGTTTTTTAATTAGTAACGATTCTAAAATTCGAAGGTAGTTAAATTTATTGTTTGGTAGATAAGTGTTAAAAATATGAATATTTGGTAACATTATATGGAAGCTTTTGTATTAGAAGGTAAATTGCATTTTACTTTTTTTATTAAAAAATAGCTAAATTAATCTTTGTACGTTAGACCAAAAGGTAAATTGATCATTTTGTTAATAATTTCATTAATTTTTACTGTTAAAAACTAGTCTCTATATACTTACTTGAGGTACAAATGGCATATAGACCTTCACATCTATGGGAGTAGAATTTCTTGTATATTTGTTTCATGTGTTTGTGTGTAATTGTGACAATTGGGGGTTAACCTAATTTCTACAATATTTTTTGGGGGAATTACAATAAGAGGATAAAGTCCTACCAGTAACACGACTATTACGATTCGAACTCAGGTCATACTTAGGGAGGTAGACACCCAGACCATCATGCCAACTCACGGGAATCTATGCAAGAAGATTTTGACAACCATAAGTGTCGTGTTTTCCTTGAATTAAAGTTTTACTATTGGAAAAGCTTAACTCTAATTGATGCACTGAATAAAACTCAACATACATGAGTATCGATGTCTTTATTAATTCAATTCTCACCGTTTGGAAAACTAAACCATAATAAATATGCATTGAATGGAAGTCGATACCCATAGATGTTAAGTCCCAGTACCAAATTTTTACCGTGGCTATAAATACCCCTCTACATTTATTTTCACAATATTGAAATCTACACCCATAGGTGTCGAGTTCTTAGGCCTAAAACCTCCACAAATTCTTACCTTTCACCTTTTACTCCTATAGGCGTTGAGTTCCCATATATGTTATGACTCTGGTGAGAGAAAAGAATCATATTACTTAACAAACCACAAACATTGAAAATTTTCAACTTACCATTAAAATTTGTATTTATTTGTTACTATTACAAAACATTTAGTATTAATAAATTTATATTATAAAAAAATAATTATGGGTTTATCTATTATCTCTTATTAGCTAGAATGAGCAATGAAATGTTTGGATATGATGAAATGTAAATTTTTCAATGCAGAATGAAGATCAACGCAGACTAGTAGTTGATGTTTTTGAAAGTAGCTGAAATACCTCACTTTCCAATACAACCACTAATGCATGCAACCATAGTGGAAATTTGGAGCTCAATGATCTTTACCTTCCACATTTCTTGCAATTGGCCTCAAATTGTTACTGAATATGTAATGATGAGGTTAATAAAGAACAATCCAATCGATAAGAATAATATCAACGAGGTCAAGGGAAGTTCATTTGGCTGCAAACATTTATTGAGGAGTCGTCAATAGCCAGCGTGACCGATGAAGATTTTGAATAATATGTTAGAGTGTGCACATAGCTGTTGTTCCAATAGGGTCGGAAGCGTGTAAATTATTGTACTAAAAAATCACACAAAGTTCAATTCCCAGGGAAGAGAGGTGGATCACATGGATCTCTTAAATACCAAGTCTTTCCTTAGACAGAATATCCCTTCTATAGTAATTTAATAGCACAATTAAATACTACTATTATACCCTCAAATATTGAAAGAAAAATAGGACAAGAAAGAACACAAGAGATTTAACGAGGTTCGGTAAATTATACCTACGTCCTCGGGCACTAACACCAGATGATAACTTTACTATCTCCAAAGTATTACAAACAAATAGAATTCCTTAAGAATTCTCAAATGGGAGAAGAGAGAAAACTAAGAGAGAAAGATTGGTTGGGATGGTGTAAATGAGAAATGGTTAGGCCTATTTATAGTTGAGGTTCAGGGACTAACTTGTAAATGGCCTAAAAATTAGGGACCAAAATTGCAATTATCCCATTCAACTTTAAACAACTTGCCTACCATTTTTTCTTTCGGTGCCACTTGCACCTCCCATTTTTTTGACTTTTCAACACCCCTTTTAATTTGTCTTTTCAACAATCTCCACCTTGAAGATTTGATTAGGATAATTACATCTTCACATACTTCCTTCAACTCCCCAAATTGGATAAAGTTATCTTTTGTAGTGCCTCCAAATGCGCTCTCGAGTGCCATACACCTAAAGGTGCTCAAATTCTCAGGATGTTAATCAAGTTCAAACAATGATTAAACTTGATTGTCGTTACCACCTTGGTCATCATATCTGCGGGATTATCTGCTGTCGGAATCTTCTGAAGTAGAATTTTTCTTTTTTCAAAGACTTCCCGCACAAAGTGATATCTTACGTCGATATGCTTGGTTCTTGAATGATAGACTTGATTTTTCGCTAAATGAATAGCGCTCTGACAATCACAATATAAACTTATGTGACTTTGAACAACTCCTAAGTCTTTCAACAATCCATTAAGCCAAATAGCCTCCTTAACAGCTTCTGTAACTGCCATATATTCTGCCTCTGTAGTAGACACAGCTACTGTAGACTGTAAGGTAGACTTCCAACTCACTAGGGCTTTCGCAAGAGTAAACAGATACCCCGTAGTTGAACGACGTTTATCTAATCACCAGCAAAGTCGGAATCAACATATCCAACTACAAACTGACCAAGTGCTTCATCCTGTTCAAAAATTAAACCAACATCTACGGTTTTTCAAAGATACCGTAGAATCCATTTCACAGCTTGCCAATGTCCTTTTCCAAGATCATGCATATACCTGCTCACAACTCCAACAGCTTGTGAAATGTCAGGCCTCGTACACATCATCGCATACATCAAACTCCCAACTGCATTAGCATATGGACTTTCGCCATATATTCTCTTTCATCTTCAGTCTTCGGAGATAATTGAGCACTAAGTTTCAAATGAGAAGCAAGTGGGGTACTTACATGTTTTGTGTTTTCATTTACACCAAAACATTGTAATACCTTTTTCAGATATTGCTTCTAATTTAAACAGAGCTTGCCTCTCGGTCTATCTCTACTTATCTCCATGCCGAGAATCTTCTTGGCCTCACCTAGATCTTTCATCTCGAACTCTTGATTCGACTGAGCCTTCAGCTTATCTATCTCATTTTGGCTCTTCGAAGCGATTAACATATCATCAACATACAAGAGTAGATAAATGAAAGATCCGTCATGCAGCTTCTGCAAATATACACAATTGTCATATTTGCTTATTGTGTACTTCTGCCTTCTCATAAAGCTATCAAATCGCTTGTACCACTGCCTCGGGGATTGCTTCAATCCGTATAGCGATTTGTTCAGCTTACAAACCCAATTTCTACCACCAGCATCTGTGTATCCTTCGGGCTGAGTCATATAGATCTCCTCTTCTAACTCACCATGCAAGAAAGCCGTCTTAACATCAAGTTGAGCTAGCTCCAAATTCAACTGTGCTACCAAGGCCAACAAAATTCTAATGGAGGAATGCTTCACAACAGGGGAAAATACATCATTGTAGTCAATTCCCTCCTTCTGAGCGTAGCCTTTAGCTACCAATCTTGCCTTGTAGCGAATATCCTTGTTGCTAGGAGATCCATCTTTCTTTGCGAATACCCACTTGCATCCGATTGCCCTTTTACCTTTCGGTAATTGCGCCAATTCCCAAGTATTGTTCTTCAGGAGAGACTGCATTTCTTCATCCATGGCGCTTTTCCATTTATCACTTTCTAAGCTTTGCATTACTTCTTGATAAGTGATAGGAATATCATCAACAACGGGAAGGGCGTAGGCCACCATATCAGTAAATCGAGCAGGTTTACGAATTTCTCTCCGTGGCCTTGCAACTGCAACTGGTTCTGGTGTACTTAGTGGTTCTTGGGTCAGAACCTCTTCAACCTCTAATTCCTCCATTGTGGCTGGAGAATTAGACTTATTAACTGGGCAAATCCCCATCTGCTCTAACTCCACTTGTTTGGAGTACACTCCACCTGTTGTGGAGTATTGCTCGTCTGAATATCTTTATCTGCTACCTTTTCAATGTGGCAGATTCATCAAAGGTAACATCTCTGCTATAGATCATTTTCTTTGTGCTTAAGCACCAAAGACGAAATCCCTTCACTCTAGAAGTGATTCCCATAAAGAGAGCTTTCTTTGCCCTCGGATCTAACTTTGACTCCTTCACATGGTAATATGCAGTGGATCCAAACACATGTAAGGAATCATAATCTGTAGCCGGTTTTCCAGACCATACCTCCATAGGAGTTTTTCTTTCTAATGCAGATGATGGCAAACGATTAACAAGATGGCCAGCGCATGTCACAGCCTCAGCCCAAAATTGCTTGCCCAATCCAGCATTGGACAACATACATCGAACTTTCTCCAGCAATGTTCGATTCATACGCTCTGCCAATCCATTCTGCTGTGGTGTATCCCTAACTGTGAAGTGTCGAACAATACCATACTCTTGGCACACATCGAAGAACGGATCACTTTTATATTCCCCTCCATTGTCCGTCCTAAGCCGCTTGATTTTCTTGCCAGTCTGGTTTTCGATCATAGTTTTCCATTTAAGAAAAAATCTAAGCACTTCATCCTTAGTTCTCATGGTATACACCCAAACTCTTCTGAAAAAGTCATCAACAAAAGTAACAAAGTAGTGTTTTCCTCCCAATGAAGGTGTCTTGGAAGGCCCCTACACATCTGAGTGAACATATTCCAAAATACCTTTTGTATTATGGATAGCAGCACCGAATTTCACTCTCTTTTGCTTTCCCAGAACACAATGCTCGCAAAATTTTAATTTGTAAGCCTTTGCACCTTTCAACAATCCTTGCTTTGCCAGAATTTGCAAGGATTTTTCGCTGGCATGTCCCAACTTCATATGCCACAACTGCATTGAGTCCAATTCTTTGTTACCGGAAGCTGTAGTGACTGCTCCAATAACTGTACTACCTTGGTAGTAATACAAGTTATTTTTCCTGATGCCCTTCAATATCACAAGTGCGCCAGAAGTCACTTTCAAAATCCCATCTCTCATAGTAACAACTGAACCATTGGATTCCAAGGCCCCCAATGAGATGAGATTTTTCTTCAAACTGGGCACGTACCGAACATCAGTCAGAACTCTGGTTGATCCGTCTTGATTCTTTAATTGGATTGAACCTATCCCAACAGTTTTACAGGCATTGTCATTGCCCATATAAACAAATCCTCCATTTAGTTCTACTAAATCAGAGAACCACTCCCGGTTAGGGGACATATGATAGGTACAACCCGAATCCAATATCCACTCATCTGAATGGAACGACAATGATGATGCAACCAGTGATAGTTCAGAGTCACTAGTATCATGCTTAGCAACACAAGCATCTACAGCAGCTTTTCCCTTATTCTTCAGCTTTGGACAATTTTTCTTCCAGTGGCCTTTCTCATGACAAAAAGCACATTCATCTTTCCCGAGTCTGGACTTTGACTTTGATCTCCCCTTTTGAGTTTTCTTCCGAGTGTATGAACGACCTCGGACTACTAAAGCTTCTGTATCTCTGATTGAGTTTTTCTGTTTGTCATTCTTTCTCTGTTCATAACTATATAAGGCCGCACAGACTTCGCTCAGAGATATATCACTCCTGCCATGAAGTAGAGTAGTTTCTAGGAACTCAAACTCCTCAGGAAGTGACCCCAACAGCATCAAAGCCAAATCTTCATCTTTGAATGTCTCATCCATATTCAGCAAATCAGTGACTAACTGATTAAATTTGGTGATGTGATCATTCATTGTGGTACTTGGGACGTATGTGAAGCGAAATGGTCTTTTCTTCAAGTGGAGCTTATTTTGACCGTTTTTCTTCAAAAATTTTTCTTCAAGTGCCACCCACAACTTATTTGCAGAAGTCTCCTTTGAAAAAGCATACCTCTACTCTCGAGAAAGGCATGATCGGATTGTGCCACATGCCAACCGATTGATCGCCTTCCAATCTTTCTCCTGTACATCATCTGGTTTCTCTTCATCAATGGCAATGTCTGGACCCTGCTGAAAAAGGGCATCTAGAACCTCACTTTGCCACATACCAAAATGGCTCGTGCCATCAAAGATCTCCACGGCCAATCTTGCATTTGCAATTGTCGGTCTTGTCCACATGGACGATGTTGAAGCTCCTACACCGACCGTTTTCTCCATAATCTTTCAATATACCTAAGGAAATCTTTTCTGATGTGGAAGATCAGTTTAAACTGCAACCACAGAGCATACTACGATTAACCTTCGGCTCTTGATACCACTTGTTGTTCCAATAGGGTCAGAAGCGTGTAAATTATTGTACTAAAAAATCACACAAAGTTCAATTCCCAGGGAAGAGAGGTGGATCACATGGATCTCTTAAATACCAAGTCTTTCCTTAGACAGAATATCCCTTCTATAGTAATTTAATAGCACAATTAAATACTACTATTATACCCTCAAATATTGAAAGAAAAACAGGACAAGAAAGAACACAAGAGATTTAACGAGGTTCGGTAAATTATACCTACGTCCTCGGGCACTAACACCAGATGATAACTTTACTATCTCCAAAGTATTACAAACAAATAGAATTCCTTAAGAATTCTCAAATGGGAGAAGAGAGAAAACTAAGAGAGAAAGATTGGTTGGGATGGTGTAAATGAGAAATGGTTAGGCCTATTTATAGTTGAGGTTCAGGGACTAACTTGCAAATGGCCTAAAAATTAGGGACCAAAATTGCAATTATCCCATTCAACTTTAAACAACTTGCCTACCATTTTTTTTTCTTTCGGTGCCACTTGCACCTCCCATTTTTTTGACTTTTCAACACCCCTTTTAATTTGTCTTTTCAACAATAGCCACATACTTATACATAACCGAGGGAATGTTGTTGTCGAATGATCTAACTATCTCTGCCATTGCATGTATTTTCCCTTACTAGGGTGACCAATTAAGACATCGTCAAATTAAACAATTGTTGTACCCTCCTCCTATAAGTAGGGTGAGGATGCAGATACCATTTATAGTGTCGATGCCTTTCTATCCATTTTATTTTCTACTAATGAAAATGTAAGAATATATTTATATTTAATATTTATAATGTATTCTAAGTTCTAAATATTTATAAGGTTAATATGTAATTTGTCCCTTAAACTAGTCCAAAAGTACCTAATTGGTATCTGAATTTGTATTTCGTCACCCAGGTTAGTACCTCCACACTAACATCGTTAGTTTGTGCTGATATGACATTGAGGGCCAATCCTATAGTGACATGTGGTAGGCATAAATTAAAAAAATTTAAAAATTTAAAAATATAAAGTATATATATTTTTAACAACTTAAGGTACCAACTGAGTTCTTTTTGGACAATTTCAGGTACCAATTAAGTACTTTTGGACAAGTTCAGCGAGCACACTACATGTTAACCTTTAAAAATTAATGTTGTTAACAAATTGAGGCAATGTGTGTGACGGAATACAAATTTGAGTACTAACTAAGTACAAAAAAAGTTTAGATACCAGCTAAATACTTTTACACAAGTTCAAGGGGTAAGCTACATATTAACTCATATTTATAATATGCATTGTAAATATTTAACGTAATTTTAAATTTCAAACCAATTTGGATTATATCTCTTATTATCGAGAGCTTATACAATTCTTGAAAAAGAGTGTTCATGTTCTTGTTTATTATTCAAACGGTGCACCATAATTTATATAATCAAAATGGATGCGAAATTGATTACATTAATTAATTTTAATCTGATCTATGCCAAAGTAGAAGAAGAAGATCAAAATATCAAGCATGAATATGTCTTATATGCATATCATCGAATTTATACACACTAGTTCTTAATGCCACACACATTATATATGATTTTATGTGTTTATTTTTTAATTCAAAAAACACTACATTTAATTAGTAACATCATTAAAAATGTTTAATTTAATTAAAATATATAAACTATTTTAAAATTATAACCATCTAAAAAATTCAACCTATAATTTATTTTTGAATGAAAATAAGAATCACATTTGGATTTTTATGATTTTTAGCAATTAATTGAACAATAATATTAATGCATCAACTTTGTAGTAATAAGTTTTAATTTTATATTATTGAAATAATAGTAGAGGTGATCATGGGTTAGGTTGGGCTTTAATATAATTTTAGACCCTTTTTTAGGTTCGACCAAAAATATAAGTCTAAAATTTTTCCCAAACCCGGCCCAACCCACCTGTATTAATTTTGTTTATATTATTTTTTATATAAAAATAAAAAAATATATAATACATTAAATACACTAAAAATATTAAAATAAATATTTCCCGATAATTAAAAAGTATTTAATATTTATGCTTAAATAACACTAAAATAAGTATAACTTAGCAAGCAAATGCCTCTAAGTAAAATTAATAATAAAACAATAGTTATACAATATTCAGACAATAACAACAAAATAGCAGCAATATAATAGCGAAACGACAACAAAATAATGACAAAATAACACCAAAACAGTAGCAGGTTTCTTTTTTGCAAATTTGGTTGAGTCGGGACGAGTCTAGACAAAAACCTATTTTTTAAAGCCCAACTCATTTAGAAAAACGAACGTAATCTTTTACATAAACCTATTTTTTAAGTCTATATTTTTACCCAAAATAGATTAATATCTTAAAAAATGGTTGAAAAAAATATAATAGCCTTCAAAATTTGACCAAAATAAATAGTAGCCCTAGAAAAACATATTATTTTGAAAATAATCTAAAAAGTAGCTTACTTTAAAAAATAATCCAAAAAGTCCAAACATTGGAATAAAAATCCCCAAAAAAGTGCATTGACAATTTTGCATCAGTATTTTCAAAGTAATTACAAGGTTTTAGGACCAAAGAGGGGATAGACATGGAGATATTTTTGGAGAAACCAGCTCTTTATTAGATGCCATCATTAGGGCAAAAGAATTGTGGGGACTATTGCTGAATTACAAAAAGCATGGCACCTAATGTGGGGTCTAAATGATTACCTTCCTCTTATCATTTATTTCTTTGATTTGAGGGGTTAAGTCAATCAACTCCTTGATGTAAGTCACCATATATTTTTGTGGAAACATTGTTATTTAAATCGGATTAAATTAATTAATCGGACCGAATAGATTAGAAATAAGCTGATATGTTTATTCACATATTAGAGTTGAACTGAATTTTAAGTGAATTGTTCGGAATAAATAAAAAATAAAAAATTAAGATAAAAAAATTAACGGTTAAACTAGTTGAATAAGTTTTTATAAATGTTTCGTATTTGTTATTATATTTAATTGTTTCATTGAATTGATGTCATCTCAATCGGGTCACCAATTCAGTAATGAATTTATCAAAAAACCCCTCATTTTTTATAAGCTAATAAATATTATCTATTATCATATTTAAGTATTTTACTGAGTTGATGTCACCCTCTATTGAGTTATCAACTTAACAATGAATTTACTGCAGACCCCTCATTTTTAATAAGCAATCGGTATTTCTTTGAGGGTAATTTTATCATTTCATATAAAATTTAGAAAATGGGATTCAACTCCAAAATTTTACAATTTTTATCTTTTAGTTTTACCATTTCAACTGAAATCATTTATTATTATATTATTTTTAAATTTGTTATATAAATTTAGTGTATTTTACTTAATTAGTTATTGGGACATTATTTGAGTCGGAAATCGATAGTCCGATTAGTTCTATCACTGATCCAATTATTAAAACGTTGATTTTAAATGATATAAGTTTGATTTTCAAACATCGCTATGTCTTCTTTTTATATAAAAAAAATGTTAAATATGTATATGTGTTTTATACAAATATTTTTAATTAAATTTTTTTCATTTACTTCAAATACTTTTATAGGATATCACATCTCTATATAATTATTAGAATATAAAAAAAAGTAGAAATATTTATTTTTTAAAAAATAATAGAAATAATATAGGGTGTGGGACAAGTTTTTGAGAACTCCATGTGATGGAGACCAATTGAGCATCATAAGTATTTATTTGACTAATATTTTGTAGGACACAAGTCCAAAAATTGTTTATCATAAAAAACATTAACCCCACTTAGGTTTAAGGTTGTCTCTTGGGCTTGGGCTTAAATGGGCTTTAATTTGGGCTTCTTCAACCTTGAGTTCTTCCCTCTTCTTGGAATATATTTATTAATTTAAATTTGATTATAAAAATATATTAATATTAATATTTGAAATCTTTTTTAATTTAAATTTAATTATAAAATATATAAATATTTACGCAAAGGAAAAACACCTATAAAAATTACCGGCTGAATTAATCAATTTGATTGGTTGGACCGAGAATTAGTTGAGGTATTGATTCGAAGAATGGTTTTAAACCGGTTAGACCAAAAATCGATTATTAATCGAACCGGTCATATCAACGAACTAGTGACTGGCCAACTCAACTACCGGTTTGGTTTAAAAACATTATTGGTAACCTTTTCCCTCTTCTTCCATTCATGATAGTACAAAAAAAAACTCAATTTCGAGTTCGTTTATTTCTATACAAGGTCAAGTCCTGACTTTGGTCCCGCTTCTATGCTTAAAGTTAGAATTTAGTCCTTATACCTTGATTTGATATAATTTGATCCCTTTATTTTTATAATAATTTTATTTAGCTCAAATAATTCTGGTTAGAATGTTAAGAAGAATCTTTTTTTGTCAAAAACACCATTTGCGAGAAAAAAATGTGTTAATATGATGAGTTGGAAGCATTTTTTTTCCCAAATCACATCAATATTTTAACTCAAATAATCAACGATGTTAATTATTTGGACAACATTATTATAAAAGTAAACTATTGGGACTAAATTTCAAGTTTGAGCATAAATATAACAAGATCAAAATTATAATTTATCCTTTTAAAAACCAGTTCAAAATTATAATTTATCCTTTTAAAAACCAGTTAATTTTTCTCTGAATTAATATTCGATGCACTGATAATGTATAATTCTATGTGTATTGTATGTGTACAAAATGATAACATACCATTGAAATGGAAAACTAAGTGAATTTGATTTTTAATTTTTTATTATTATGTGCCATCATCTCATTTTACTAAATAGTGAAGTTAGGTGAATATATTTATACTAATAAGCTTATGAAAGAGTTGATGTCACGAGTAAACCGAACATTAGTTTAATTGAAAAATTATACAAATATCCTTTTATATACACAGTAGGTTATTTTTGTCTTTTTTATATAAAATTAATAAAAATTTAATTATGATGAGATTTAAACTAATGGCACAATAAAATTTAAATATTTAATTTTACCATTTTAACCAAAACCTCGTTAAAATTTTATATTATTTTTAACAAATATATTTAATAATAAAAGTTTTCACCCTTAATGCACATTTTAGTCTCTAAAATATATCGTTTTCCCCACCTTATCCTAAACTAGCTTTTGTGACCCACTTTAACTCCTAATATTACTTGAATTTCTTAGTTTTGTCCCTAACGTTATCAGACATTCCCAATTCAATTCTTTGGACATTAAAAAACTTTCCGAGATACCATCCAATCATAAATTATCACATGGCATATGTTGACGTTACAATCATGTCATCATCCCGAAAAATAAGTAGTTTCCATGAAAGAAAGTAGTTTTTGGTGATAAAAAATTATTAGAATATGCAATAAATCATAAATTATTTTTGTCACTATGACCTTATTCGAATGACACCTGACAACATATATGATTAATTGAATATCTCAACCGTTAGTTCTTAACTTCCGAAAGATTGAATTGGTTTCAAAAAGATTCATTAACGGAGGATTCCTTAATAATATCACGACTAATGCGACTTAAATCCCGAAGATTAACAAGTAATGTCCCAAAAAAAACCAGTTTCTCAAGTTGAGTTCTGAAACACCCATTTCTCATGGTATATACTTCATTCCCCTATTGAGTAAAATCCTCCATTAATGAATCTTTTTGAAACCAACCCACAAACTGACCCGTCATTCTCCCTTCCATGTGCATCTCTGCCATTGCCATTTTCACATAAAAAACCCCTTCATTCCCTAACCCAATGCTTCCCCCCTTTTTCAAACATCTTTGGTACATTTCATGGAAACCTAAACCCTAAATCCCCAAAACAAACCCTCACTTAAATTCCTTTTTTTCCCTCTTTTTCTGCCTTTTAAAACCCCCTTTTTTGTGTGGAAAAAACAAAGAATCCTAACACTTCCAAAAACATGAAAAGAAACCATCAAAACAGTGAAGAATTTGTTGGGTTATGACATAAATTCCCTGCATGCATTGCTATGCAACTGTCTTTTACTTGTAGCTTTTTCTTTTTTCTTGTAAGTGTTTAATTCCACCTAACACCCCCGAATTATTGGTTAGATTTTAAATTAGTACCTAAACTTTAAAAACGTTCCAATTGAATTCTTAAAGTATCGATATTATATCAATTAAGATCTTTCGTCAGTCTAGCCATTATTTTAAATATTTAAAAAATGTTAATCAAACTGAATAGAGCCATTGATAATTGGATACGACGTATTAAAAAAAACAGATAGTTCAATAAAAAATTTATGAGCACTATTTCTTCTTTTTTTTAAACATGTTAGATTCAAACTATTCATGCAGTATATATAGGGATGAATTCAAAAAAAAATTAAGGGGTCTGAATTGAATTATAAATTTTTTAGAGATCAAAATATAAATTTATCATGTATTACTAGCTTCAACGTTTTTGAAAGGACGTACGTAATAGATTTTTTTTTCTTTTTTTGAGGCTAAAATACAATTTTACTATATACTAACTTATAATTTAATCATTTATTAAGGCTACATTACAAATTTTCCATTTTCGCAGCCAAGGTTCCTGCCTGATCCCTTTAGATTCACTTTTGTAGCTACATATATGTTTACAATTTGATCCAAGTATTTTTAAAAATTTGAGGTAGCATTTAACGCCCAGGCTAATGACGGATATTTTAAGGACTTAATTATAATATTTTAAAGTTTATATACCAATTTAGAATCCAAGTACTACTCTAGAGATGACCGGTGAATTAACCCTTTTTTTCCCTCTGCAAAGCATTAAGTCAAAAAGAGGGTGTTCCTTATAAAGATAAACGTTGAGAAAAAGTAAGAAACAACAAGAAATGAGTCAGAGACCTCTCCCGTGTATTCTGGGACGATCCATCGCCATCACAAGCTTAACTTAGCTTATTAAATAGCTAACACACCCTACCTTCTTCTAGCTTAGGGCAGGTTTCAATTTTTTCATTATTTTTTCAGAATTTGTTTTCTTCTTTTAGGGTTCTAGGTTTGGTTTGTTGAGGAAAGAGTAATAACATGTTGTTATATATTACTCTAAATCTGTTGAAACTCGGGAACAAAAATCGAAAATCGAAATATCTTGAATGAGTAACTCGAAATGCTAGAAGTTAAATTGATCAAAATAAATTGATCATTTTATTAAAAATTTTATTAATGTCTACTAATTAAAAATTGGTGCTTACATAATAGCATGAGTTACAAGTGGCGTAATATATTAGTTTTACCCCCTAATATATAGTTTTGATGTGTATAAATTATTCAAGTTGATTCCATTGCGTGTTAGGTGAAAGATTTTGGACGTTTTGCAGATCATTGAGAAGTGAGTGGATGGGAACATAAAGTTTCTTCAGAATTCTTGGGGTTGATGCATAGATGATATATATATATACACACTTATGTATATGTAATGACAATAGCATGTAAAAAACAGAACTACTGTTGTGATATGCATGTCCCACAGTAGCAGCACAAGTCAGTTCTTTCACACCATAAAGCTCCCACAGTCAAATCCATGGATCTAACCACTATTACATCTTCATTAACCCAAGAGATTACAGTTTAACAGTTGTTCACAGTGTAAAAAGGCTGCTTATTTTCACCACCTGCAACAGCATTTACAGTCATCTTGTTCCAAAGGACAGATTCTTATTGCATGTAAATGTAATGCAAGACCTGTTATATATCAGAATGTAAGATCCATGTTATATATCTCAGAATACTAAAAAAAGCTCAAAAACTAAGATTATTATATATCAGAATATAAGAAACATAATTGATAAATCAGATGTTTTTTTCTTTCATTATCTGCACAATTCATAGGAGACCTTGGCTTTTCCAATGATAATATCACATAAAGTGAAAGAAAATCAAAGTTATTTAGACTCCATTCATCATAGAACACCAAGCCTGAGCTCCAGGTCCAAGTCTTCCATGGAGCTTGCAGGCTTAAGTTCAAGAACCTGCCATTGAAGTGGAGAGCATTGCAGTGTTGAAACAGCAACCTTGGGTCTTTTGTTATTGGCTGCCTCCTTATTGCAAGTCACAGCTGGTCGGTTTTGGAACAAGACAGAACTCAACCCAACAGACAAGCTGGTTTCAACATCATTGAAAGCCCTTTTTGTTGCAGTAGAATAATCAATGGAATGATCTAAAGTGCATGCTGCTTCATCAACTGGGGGTTTAGACTTAGAGGCAGCTTCTTCATTGTTGGGATATTGATGATGATCATTAACGGATTGTTTAAGCTTAGCTCTATCCCTTCTATGAACATTCATGTGACCACCAAGAGCTTGAGCTGACCTGAATTCTCTATTGCAAAAGCTACAAGAATAGGACCTTGGTGGCCAAATACAACCCCTTAAACACCTGGCCGCATCTTCTGCAAATGCTTGTTCTTCCCATGTATCACTTAAACACTCCATGGATACTTCAAAATGGGACCTCAAAAGCTGTGATGATGATGGTCTCTTCTTCATCATCCACATCCAACACTGTTCATCACCTTGTTTCATATGGGATTTCTTTTTGGGGAATTTGATTGGATTTCAAGACCTAGAACTGTTAATATATATAGATACAAAGTGGAGTTATATAGAAGTAAAGGGTTTCAACCCTATTGACATTTAATACATGAAAGCTACATTGAGAATCTAAGAGGAAGTTGAAAAAGGTTAAGTTGAAAAAGTCTTATTGCTAGCTTTTGTGGTGGGTTTTAAGGGTTAATTTCACCAGAAGTCCTCATGCTATGGCTCATATTCTAAAATGGTCTACGAAATGTAAAATGTAGTATTTCAATCTTCGACAATAAATGCTTGTCTTTCTGTACGCCATTAACTTGGACAATAAATGCTTCCATGACCCTAATTTGGAATTGGTACCTTCTAATTAAATCTGTTAAATGTGTAATCAGATTTAACATAGAATATATTTAAAACATGTGGTCCAAATTATAAAAAGCGTAATATATTAAAAAAATAATTAACTCTTCTAAATTTTGTTGACATTGTATGTTATGTTTAACACCAAATCTAAGCTATTCATGTGGTACGTGCACGTGTTTTTATAATTTAAGTAACGTGTTTTAAATGTGTTTCATGTCAGATTCAAATTGACATTTAACATTCAGAGCGATGGCTAGGCTGATGGAAGGATTTGATTGATGTGATACCGATACCTTAAGAACTAAATTAGAATGCTTTAAAATTTACGGAGCAATTTTGGTGAAATTAACTTTTTTTTTAAATTTAATTCTCTTCTAATTTGCTTTGGCACATCTAGTGAAGCTATTCTATTGTTTTTTAGCCGATTTCTTTTTTTAGCTGATTTTTTATACATGGTCATTGTTATACTCAGTATTATTTTTGGTAATTTCTTCAAATGGTCCCCATTTTTTAGAAACTCCTACACATTGATCCACAAGTAAGAAAGAAACAAAGGATCATTAATACATGATGGATGTAATAACTGTTTCATTAAGTTCTCTTTGCTTGGTATACACAATCTGAAAGCAATTCTTTTTCTTTTTCTTTCTATTTTTAATATGGTTATAATTTATAGAACAATCTTCAATATTTACCCATTTTGAAATATCTATTGTTTTTTTAAATATTTATATATATTTAAAGGTTAAAACATGCTCTAAGTCTCTACACTCTTTGTGTATTTAGAATTTAGTCTCTATACTTTTTAAATTTCAAGATTAGATCCAATTATTAACTCTACTAAATTTGTTGGTGCGATATTTTAAAATTTAAAAAAGAAAAAAACCTCACTTGATAGCCATATAACAAAAATAATGGTAAGGTAAGGAACATGAATTTTAACATAAAAAATTTAATGGTGATAACAGTTTGACTTATATTTTTAAATTCAAAAAGTAGAAGGACTAAATTTCTTAAAATAAAAATAAAAAACTAAATTTTAAATGTATGAAGAGTATAAGGACTTAGAGTCTAGTTTACCCTTTCTTTTTTTTAATAAAAGCATATAGAAAAGGTTTTTCAGTCAAATGATTGTGTGATAAATGTACATATAGAAAAAGTTTGGTCATGTTCTTCAAACAATATAATAAAATACAAAATTTGATTATAAAATGACTTAAAACAATATTTTGTTTTATATATCAAATATATACCTCTTGGGGTTTTTCAACTTAATATTTTTTAATATAAAAACAGGTCATAATTTAAAAAAAAAACTCAAATATTAACAAATCGTTGGGTGCAATGGTAAGGTAGATTCCATTTTTAAGAGGAAGATTTAAGTTCGAACCTTAGAGACGACATTGTTGAGAGGGACAATCACAAATCCCGAACATAAAATAAATAAATAAAACCCAATTTTTTTTTTAAAAAAAGGATAAGTGTTTGAAAATCAAACTTAAACTTATAAATATATAGTTAATTTATGTTGAATATGAGACAATTGAGAAGTGACAAGCCACACCTTATTAACCTATTTGATGGAGGGATAGCTAAAAATAAAATAAATTTGTTTTTTTTATGTTAATATAAACTTGAATGGGGCCTTTGTTGTTGACTCAGTATGGCCAGTTTTCAACTCACTCAAAATCATAATTATAGAAATTAAATTAATTAACTAGTTTTGTTTCTTAATAAAATTTTCTAAGTCTAGTGAGATATTAAATATTAAAGGTTTCTAGAAGTGTAATTAACACCTTAATTAAGATTATTCTAATGTTGCCAATCAGGTATAGGGTTTCTAACCTTACGATTATAGGAATTTTGAGATTTTAAGTTTGAGTTTTACCATGTGTAAGCCTCATTTAAATATATTCTGAATTTCAGTCCAATCAAGATTTGTAATAATTAGAGAAATTATTTTAACCCTTCCCACCACATCATCTATGGTCTTTTTTCAATTATTTGATGACATTTCAACAATATTTTTCATGTCATTGACATAAAATTTTGGTATTTTTTTATCTTAAACCCTGAACCCAAATTCAAAACTGGGCTTGGACAAAAATTTAAGCCCATCTTTCGAACCGGGTCAAGACCTATCAAACGGGCTTAGAATTTTATTAGGGCCCGACCCGAGAACAGATTTACTTATTTGTATATATATAGTGATAGGTCTACCTAAACTGTCTTTGCTTGTTCAACTTGTTGGGAGAAAGGAAATTTTTAGAAGGAAACATCAATATTATATATAGCTAAACTACTAAATGATTGGAAAAATAAGATTTTTTCTTTCATTTTCCAATGATAATATATCAAAAGAACTTGACATAAAAAAAATCAAATTTGAACTAAAATTAACACTTTGATCCAGTTAATGATCCATCCATTACTATAGAACACCAAGCCTAAGCTCAAGGTCCAAGTCTTCTTCCATGGAGGTCACTGGCTTAAGTTCAAGAACCTGCCATGTTGAAACAGCAAGCTTTGGTCGTTTGTTATTGAACAAGACAGAACTCAACCCAACAGACAAACTGGTCTCACCATCATCAGCATTGAGAACCCTTTTTCTTGGTGTAGAATCTGACCCAAATGACTGTCCTTTATGATCATCAATGGAGTGATCTAATTGTTTGAGCTTAGCTCTATCTTTTCTATGAACATTCATGTGACCACCTAGGGCTTGAGCTGACTTGAATTCTCTATTGCAAAAACTGCAAGAATAGGACCTTGGTGGCCAAATGCAACCCCTCAAACACCTGGCTGCATCTTCTGCAAATGCTTGTTCTTCCCATGAATCATTTAAATACTCCGTTGATACTTCAAAATGGGACTTCAAAAGCTGTGATGATGATGGTCTCCTCTTCATCATCCATATACAATACTGTTCATCAACTTGTTCCATGGGCTGCTAGCTTTTGGAATTTTGATTGATTTCAAGCGAATAAATGATGCATAGAAGCAATTTCAATGGGGAAGTGAGATATATAGAAGTAAAGGGTTTGGTCAAATTTTGATTTTTGTCCTTGTACTATACACAATTTCGATATTTAGTCCTGCATTTTAATTTTGCATAATTTAGTTTTCTTGCTATTTTTAACATTACGCCTTCGTTCAAATTTCATATATCATTTAAAAGATGAAATTATGGATAAAATTAGTTATTTTCACTATGTCATGAATAAAATTCTAGTTCAATTTCATTATTTGGATTTTTTTCAAACCGATACCCTTTTAATTTAATGGTAAGGTTAAGGTTTTAGAAATTTTGAGGTCCGATATTTGAGCCCACTCAATGTAAATGTACGGGTTTTCATCTATAATTTTTATAGTTATAGTTAATTAGTTAGTTTGAACCCCACAGATTTATACTGATTATAGTCAGTTTGAGTCAAATTGATTTAGTTGTTGAGTTGTTTATTCAGCTCAAGCTTGGAACTTCAAGAAAAATTACGGTGTTAGTGATTTGTACTAAGATGTATCATTATTAATTGGAGGACTAAATCATATCAAATTTCATATTAGTCAACTAAATAAGATAACTTACGACCGGTGCGGTCTTGATTTAATGATAAGGTTAAAGCTTCAGAAATTTTGAATCTGATATTCGAGTCCACCCAGTGTAAATGTTTGGGTTTTCGTTTATAATTATTCTAGTTATAGTTAATTAGTTAGTTTGAACCCCGTAGATTTAAGCTGGTTATAGTTAGTTTGAGTAAAACTCAATTAGTTGTTGAGTTATTTATTTAGTTCAAGCCCGAAACTTCAAAAAAAAAAATTTACGGTGTTAGTGATTTGTACTAAAATGTATCATTATTAATTGGAGGACTAAATCATATCAAATTAAAGTAAATGGGCTAAATCTTCAAAATGAGTATAGTGCATGGATAAAAATCATAATTTAATCAAAAGGTATCAACCCGTTGACATTGAATACTTCTTGAGTTGGATAGCATTGAAGCTATTCAAACGATTCAAAAAAATGTAGATGATCAACATTACTCAGCTGTGACACGTGCTATTAAAAATATGTTACAACTTTCACGGATATGGTTAAAGTTACTCATACCTTCAGAGATGGTAACAAGGTAGCTGATGGGTTAGCGTTAATGGTGTTCTCAAGACCGATGGGTAGGTATTTCTTTATGCAACCGCCGGATTAAATCATATTGTTACTACATGATGATTATTCCAGACTGACTTAACCCTGAATAGTTTAAGTTATGGTTTAATCCTCCTCCTTCTACCCAAAAAAAAACTTTTACAACTACATTGAGAATCTAAGAGGGAAGTTGAAAAAAGGCCCAGATGAAAAAGTCTAATTGCTAGCTTTTGGGGGGGGGGGGGAACTGTTTTTTAATTTAATTATCTTCTGCTTTGGCTTTGGCTTTGGTTTTGGCTTTGGCACATCCAGTGAAGCTGTTCAATTATTTTTTAGCTGAGTTTTGATATGCAGTCATTGTTATTCAATATTAATTTTTGGCAATTTTCTTCAATGGGACTCCATTTTTTAGCAACTCTCAGACATTGATCCACATGTGTGAAAGAAACAAAGGGTCATTAATTACATGATGGATGCAATAACTGTTTCATTTAAAGTACTGTTTGCTTGGTTTACACAACATGAAAGTAACTCTTTAATAGGGTGCATATAAATTTCATTATTTGTATTTATTTTTAATGATTTTTTAGTAAGGTGTAAAAATGTGGTTCATTTTTAAGAGGGTTAAATTACTATTCGGGACCCGAACTCAGTAATTATTCTTATATTGGAGTTTGAATTTTAAGGTTTTCAAGAAAATATCAGGAATTAACTTGGACAAAAAAAAATTAAACCCCAATGTAAGAACAATTGTCAAATTCAGAGACTAATTTAAACACTAAAAAATTTAATCCCCAATATAAAAATAGTTTACCAAATTTAAGCCTAAAGAGTGCTTTATCCTGTTCGCTATATAATATTATACAACTAACAATATTTCATTTACTTGTTTTGTATTTAAAAAGTGAATGCAAGTCTCATTATGTTATGACAACTTGTTGTGGTGCACAATATCGTGATAAACCTCGGCTCAAATATTAGCACAACAATACAAACAAAGCAGTAAAATTAGTAGTGCAGTTCAATGCATCACCTACTTTTACGGGGTCTTACACAGGAAAGAAGTATACTACTAAACTCACAGTAATTTAAGCCCAATTAATGCTAATTCTTTGTATAATTGAGACCTCGCCTTAACATATTTAATATGAACCTCAAACAACTTTTCTATTAAAAGTAGTTAACTAATCACTTGAATGTGAATAAACAATAAAAGTTTCTTACTATGAATATACAAGCTCTTATCGAGTTCATTCCTCTCAACGAATTAAATCTTCTATATATAAGTTGTGAAATCAAGCTCGGAATATCTTATAATGAGATCAAATTCATTTAATTTCGAAAGTTTTATCTTTTTATATTATGTTCAAAGTTTGTTGTTGTACTTATAGATTATACCTAAAATGTCTTCATTGTTCAACTTGTTGAAAGAAAGAAATTTTGCAAAGGAAACATAAATATTTTGGTTAAACTATTAAATGAGCCCCTAAACTAGTTTAGTTTTTAAAGTAAGCCCATATATTTTTGTTGTACTCTAATAAATCCCTATAATTTGTGATGCTTTTAAATTATCCCTTATTTCGAATGAAATATTTGGGGATAAATTAAAGACTAGGAGCTTAAGTTTAAGAGATTATTTGAGTAACTTATATAGACCTGTCCCAGGATTAGATAATTTGTTCCGCTTGATAGGTTACCTAATGACTAGGGTTTAAACTTTGTTAATATGTAATTCTCACTCCTTCAATTTATAGCTTGACTCTGCAAAAATAAACCTTAATTATTCGACAATTTTGAATTTCAAATTCTAACATCTATAATGATTCGTTTTTATATTTACAAAAAGAACCTTCATTTACGTGGTGCTCCTAGGGATGGCAATAAGGTGGGGCAGATTTTTCCCTGCCCTTAAGCTTGACCAATTAGCCCTGATTTCAACACAACCCTGATTCTTAAGAAATAATCTGCCCCAAACCCAGACCCAAAATTTAAAAGGAGACCCGACTTTATTTCTAACTTGACCCAAATTTAATTTAATTTAATTGTTTTATCTTTTATTCTAACGCAAGTAAGATTACATTTTTAATTGTTTCATTTTTTTATTTTGAAATAAATAAATTTTTTTTAGTTTAGATGTAAAACTTAATATATATATACATATAGGGGAATTTTTTGTATATATCTCAAGGCGGACTTACCTCAAACCCAACTCAACTATTTTTCTAATTTCCTCTTACTCGACCCACCCCAAACCCGATTTTCTCAAAGAAAAAGAAAGAACTGACCCTAACGGATCGAGTCGGAACCTGTTGGATTCGTGGTTTTTTGTTCTATTTTTTCGTGCTCCATTTAAAGAGGTACATAATCTTGATTGACCATTATTGGGCTTGGCCGTTAGCCTAAGCAAATTAATGGGCTAGAAAATTATGGAAATAATTGAACAAATTCGGCCCAAAATGTTTGAATCATATGCTCAACAAATTTGCCCAATTTAAAATTGTAAAAAAAATGATATGCTTAATAATTTTCTTTTAAAATGAGTAAATAACCTTTTTTTTATTCCAATTAAGAGTGGAAAATATTTTTTAAATTAGTGAAAGATAATTTTTTTATGATAGTCATGGAAATATGGAAGATGAAATACCTTTGAAGATTGAAACATGGATGCAGTATAGTCAAATAAGTAAATTAAATTCATAAAAGGATTAATTGATTATTTTAGTGGATTAATTTTATGTAAATATCAAATATGAAAAAAATTTCTTAATTAAATTTATTAAATTGGAAATGTTTAAAATACACCTATTAACTAAAAATAGGAGTTGAAAATTCTTCAATTAATTATTCCCTAATTATTCTTTTAGTTGAAATGTGGATATTCATAATATATAACCTAGGTTCAAACTTTGGATACAACATTGTTGGGAGGGATCAGGGGCGAAACTAAAAAATTCTTTTAGGGGGCCGAAATTAAATTATAATTTTTACGATAGTAAAAATAGAGTTTCACTATTTTAATAGCCTATATCTTTATACATTTTAAAAGATGAAATCGAACTTTTATATTTTTAGGAGGGAAAATTGTAAGTTTTCTTTTACTAATTTAAAATTTTAAAAAATTTAAAGGGTCTAAATGAAAAAAAATTATTTTAGGGGGGCGAGGCCCCTGCTAGACCTCCTAGTTTTGCCCTTAAGAGGGGCAGTTACGAACCCTGAACATAGACTGTAAAACGAATATACATAATATCAAAAAGAAAGATGGATGAACTGGGTTGAAATTGCTGTCAATTTGGGCCTTGATTGAGCAATATAGGCATCTAAGTTATGCCTTTGAACATTAGTACCCTTAAAAGTGAGAAAATTCTGGTCTATTTTTGCTTCCAGTCCCTATGCTTTTCAAAATTTTAAAATTTAATCAACTGCTGTTAAATTTGAATATGTTTTATCAATTGGACTTTGATTTTTAAATCAGAATTTTGAATATTAAAATTTAATTGAAACCTTTTAACAGTATCATCAATCGGATTTTAATTCTAAAATCAAACAAATAAAAAGACTAAATTTTGTGATTAAATTTCCAAAAAATTTAACAGGATTGAGAGCATAATTAAACTGAAAATCTTTCAATCCAATTAATAACCTTTTGAATGTAATTTAATTTTGGTACATGAATTTTAATGAAGTTTAATTTGTAACCTAACATTTAATTAATATGTGGTTGTATGTAATGCATCGAGTGAAAAAATTTCGAGTCAATCAAGTTTATGAGTCCTATTTTATCATCCTAACTCGATTCGAGTTGAGTTAAATTAAAAAATTAAACATGTCAAATTAAAATATTGTTATAGTATAACTAATTTCATGTTAAAGCACATAAATTTGAAATCATATATATTTGAAAACTTTTTCAAAGAAAAACAAATACTTAAGTATGATAAACTTGAATTATTAATTAACTTATTTAGGTTCCAAAATTATTATTCTAGAAAAAATTTAATTTTTTAACATTTCTTACCCTTAAAAGTGAGAAAGTTATGGTCTATTTATGCCCCCAGTCCCTATTCTTTTCAAAATTTTAAAATTTAATCAGCTGCTGTTAAATTTGAATATTAAAATGTCACATATTCAAATTTAATTGAAATCTATTAACGGTATCATCAATCGAATTTTAATTCTGTGATTAAATTTTAAAGGTATAACGACTTATTTAACCTTCTAACTTAATTTTTTTCACCTTTTTTAACATTTAAACTTATGTTTTTTTTGTCAAATCATCCCATAATATATAGAAAACTTGACGTTTTTTAACTTTGCTAATGTGACATACACATAATTGCCGTGTGGATGACACCTCGACATTTTGTTACCTTTTAAATTTTTAAAAATTCAAAAAAATATAAATATTGTCTTTTAAAAATTGAAAATCATTAAAATTGTTTAAAAAGTGTTAAAAATATAAAAAATAATTTTTTAAAAGATATTTTTATAATTTTTAAAAAGTAATTAAATGTTAATATGCCATTCACGTGGCAGTCCACATGTAAGCCACATTAGCAAAGTTAAGGGTTTTTTACAAAAATATTATAAAAAAATAAAAATTAACCAAAATATTATAACTTTTTTTTATTTATCAAAATATTACTTTTTTATTATTTACGAAAATGTACCAAAAAAATAAAAAAAAAACCTGCAAAAGCTTGCAAAAAGTTGATACCAGCCTGATCAGGCCAATCACATTGGCGGCACCAAAGGTGCCAAAGAGATTGGTGCCACCAATTGTGCCAAAGTGATTGGTGCCACTAATGGTGCCAAAGGACTAAAATTGGGCTAATTGCCTTCTAAGCCCTCATTATTTATTATTTTCTTTTTATTCCCCTTCAACTTATTTTTTTATTTAATAAATCTATTTTAATTTAATAAACTATTAAGTAATACTTAATTTTTTAAATTAAAATAGAGTTATTAATTCTAATTAAGTGACCATTTGCAGTTTTAAGGACCTGACATGCAAATTTATCATTTTGAATTTTGAAAGTGAATTGCTCCCGCACTAAAATTGAAATGTGGCTAATTGCCTTCTAAGCCCTCTTTATTTATTATTTTCTTTTTATTCCCCTTCAACTCATTTTTTTATTTAATAACTCTATTTTAATTTAATAAACTATTCTCGTTTAAATTAAAATAGAGTTATTAAATGAGAATAGTTTATTAAATTAAAATAGAGTTATACTTAGTTAGAATTCTAAGGAGGGCTTAGAAGGCAATTAGCCACATTTTAATTTTAGTGCGCACAGCAACAATTCACTTTCAAAATTTAAAATGGTAAATTTGCATGTCAAGTCCTTGAAACTGCAAATGGTCACTTAATTAGAATTCTCTCATTTAATAACTCTATTTTAATTTAAGAAAATTAAGTACTTAATTTTCTTAAATTAAAATAGAGTTATTAAATGAGAATAGTTTATTAAATTAAAATAGAATTATTAAATAAAAAAAATGAGTTGAAGGGGAATAAAAAGAAAATAATAAATAAAGTGGGCTTAGAAGGTAATTAACCCAATTTTAGTCATTTAGCACCATTGGTGCCGCCAATCACTTTGGCACCATTGGTGCCGCCAATCACTTTGAAATTGCATAATATCAAAAAGAAAGATGGATGGACTGGGTTGAAATTGCTGTCAATTTGGGCCTTGATTGAGCAATATAGGCATCTAAGTTATGCCTTTGAACATAGTACCCTTAAAAGTGAGAAAATTCTGGTCTATTTTTGCTTCCAGTCCCTATGCTTTTCAAAATTTTAAAATTTAATCGACTGCCGTTAAATTTTGAATATGTTTTATCAATTGGACTTTGATTTTTAAATCAGAATTTTGAATATTCAAATTTAATTGAAACCTATTAACAGTATCACCAATCGGATTTTAATTCTCAAATCAAACAAATAAAAAGACTAAATTTTGTGATTAAATTTCCAAAAAATTTAACAGGATTGAGAGCATAATTAAACTGAAAATCTTTCAATCCAATTAATAATGTAACAACCCTATACCTGATCTAATCGTACAAACCCGGTATAAGACTATTACATTTGGTGCCAAAACTGTTATGGCTAGATATTGTTTAATTAAAACATTTATACATAGCATTTTAACTTACCAACCATATTTGCAAACATACATATAGTTTTAACTAAATCATTTTATATATATACCAAAATACGTAAAGTACCTAAAAATAGATAGAAGTCCAAGAGTTTACATTTTAGTTCTTAACACATGGAAGCATAACTGACTGTCTATGTACATGCCATTTTAAGTCAAAATATGGTACCTACTTCCGAAACTCTTGAGGATGTGATGAGATGAGAGATCTTCTATCGTGACTTTATCTCTTCGAGTCAAATTGTACCTACGCGTTAAAATTAAACGCGTTAAGCCTGTGAAGGCTTAGTAAGCACTACAAGAATAAATAGATAAATAAATTTTAAATAAAATATTTCAAATTCATTCTGTTAATACGTATTTCCGTACATATAAACTTTATAAGACTTACCTTAACACATTAATGATTCACTTTTGTCCACAGCTTATAATCTTAGCCCAAAGTAGATTTTACAGAACACCCCGGATATACGGAACAAATACAGAGAGCACTGACGTGCTAAATATCAGAGAGCACCAACGTGCTAATAATCAGAGAGCGCGCTAAAGTTCCTTAATAAGTTCCTTAATGGCATGCCACTAATATCCTGGTAGTTCTAAATTCCATCTACTTGGGCATTAAAACTGAATCTCATTCATTTAAATACTTTATACAATTATTTCAAAAAGGACTTATCATTTCTTCATCATTACAATTTACTACTTATTCCACAATACACATATATCACACGTTTTCACGCACATATATTTTTCTGTAACAACCTTTACTTAATGTTCAATCAATATACCATCTATAATTTTCTTTACAAATTTCATGGTTCCATAATATTTTATTTTACTTTATTTTTATTTTATTTTTAAATAAATCTATACTATAATATAGGCGTTTAAATAAAATAGTTAATAATAATAATAATAATAATAATCTTGTAGTACTTACAACAAAAAGGTTGAGATGATGTTTTCCTTCACTCCTTAGCCTTCTCTTTTCCTTTTTCTTCAATTAGATCCTTTCCTTTCTTTTCTTTCTCTTCAATTTCATATAAAACACATAACACATACATATATTAGAAAAACAATCAAATAAATTTCCTATATTATTTAAGAAAAATAAACATATATGATATAATAATTTCATAATTTCTTAACTTAGCTAATATTTCAATTTAATTCATAACTAAAATTAGTTCTATTTCTATCACAATCTATACCTTATTTTTACTTAAATTCTACTTACAACTTGACTTAACTCTCAAATTTTCACTAATAAACCTTAATTTCAAATTTCTTACAATTTTACATTAAACTTATAACTTATTTCCCAATTTAATCTTTTTCCCAATCCTAGTTTGGATTTCCATCAATTCAATCACTAATTCATCCACTAATTCAATATAAGCTACAAAAAAAATTCTACTAACTTTCAAAATTTCAACATATACCTACTAGTATTTTGATCTAGAATCATAAAACTCAAAAATTTAAAGAAAAGAACTTAATTTGACTTACCAATTTGATATTGAACCTTAAAAACCCTAATTTTCTTCTTTACTTTTTCTTTCTTTCTTTCTCCCCTGTTTCGTTTCAATTTGTATTCTGTTTCTTTCTTTTCATTTCTTTTCTTTTGCTTTATATATATAATAATATAATATAACAACTCACTTATTAATTGAATAGCATAATATATAATATATATAAAAAAAATCTCAGATATTTCTTTTGTTATGCCGCCTCAAATTAGAAAAAAAGATAATTGCCTATTTAGTCCTTTTAGCTTTCTTTAATTTATAATTAAACTTTTACACTTATTTCAATCTAATCCCTTTTTCCTAATTACTTCTAATTACATCAAATTCTCCTAGTCAAAACCTAATTAGACACACAACTAACTTCGTAAATATTTATAATAAATATTTACGAATCTGATTTACCGGAACAAAGTCCCGGAAATGCATTTTTTTAATCTATTTAAATAAATTTTACCATATAATCAATAAAATTTTATTATCAAAATTTTCATGCAACCTTCCTATCATAATATAGACCATACCACAATACTAAAATAAATTTTCTTTTTAGCTCGGATTTGTGGTTACGAAACCACTATTCCAATTTACTGAAAACGGGTCATTACAAATAACCTTTTGAATGTAATTTAATTTTGGTACATGAATTTTAATGAAGTTTGGCTTGTAACCTAACATTTAATTAATATGTGGTTCTACGTAATTTCAAGTCAATCAAGTTTATGAATCCTATTTTATCATCTTAACTCGATTTGAAATTTTTTCGAATCGAGTCAAGTGAAATGAAATTCGAGTTGAGTTGAATCGAGTTAAATTAAAAAATTAAACATGTCAAATTAAAACATTGTTATAGTATAACGAATTCCACGTTAGAGCACATAAATTTGCAATCATATGTATTTGAAAACTTTTTCAAAGAAAAAAAAATACTTTAGTATGATAAACTTGAATTATTAATTAACTTCTTTAGGTTCTAAAATTATTATTCTATAAAAATTTTAATTTTTTAACTTTTCTTACCCTAAAAGTGAGAAAGTTCTGGTCTATTTATGCCCCCAGTCCCTATTCTTTTCAAAATTTTAAAATTTAATTAACTACCGTTAAATTTGAATACTAAAATGTCACATATTCAAATTTAATTGAAATCTATTAACGGTATCATTCGGATTTTAATTCTGTGATTAAATTTTAAAGGTATAAATTTAAAATAATTTTAAAGGTATAATGACTTATTTAACCTTCTAAGTTAAAATTTTTTTCACCTTTTTTAACATTTAAACTTGTGTTTTTTTGTCAAATCATTCCAAAATATATAGAAAAGTTAACGCTTTTTAACTTTGCTAATGTGACATACACATGGATTGCCGTGTGGATGACACCTCGACATTTTATTACCTTTTAATTTTTTTAAAATTCAAAAAAAATAAACATTGTCTTTTAAAAATTGAAAATCATTAAAATTGTTTAAAAATTGTTAAAAATATAAAAATAACTTTTTAAAAGATATTTTATAATTTTAAAAAGTAATTAAATGTTGACATGCCATTCACGTGGGAGTAGTTAACAAACGGTAACTTTTCTATCTATTTTTGGAGTAGTTTGATAAAAATCAAATTCAAAAGCTAAAAAAGATGAAAAAAATAAATGAGGGCTAAAATGACTTTTCTTATAAAGTTGGAGGGTAAATAGATGAGGGCTTAAATTTAAAAAAAAATTAATTAATTGTTAAGGTGACATGTGGAATAAAGTTAACAATGTTAACTTATTTTTCATTTTGAGATATTTTGACGAATGGTGCAAATTTAAAAATTAAAATAAATAAAAAATTAAAATAATTTTTTTATAAATATAAAGAGGCAAATAATTCAAAATTTCATTCAATTTTTATTTTTATTTATATAAAATTAAAACCAAATATCTTACATTGAAGAGTGAAAATAACATTTTTATTTTTAAAGAAAACTCATTATAAAATCTAATAAGATTTTTTTTGGACATAATATTTAAAATTGTTTATATCCACTCCTCAATTTATAAATAAGAAAATAATGTGTTCTAGTGCACTTGAATCCGTTAAGACTTCATAAACTATCGAACGTGGATATTAATTATTAAAAATTTAAACAAGATTTATAAATGATGAACTCAATTTAATTTATATTATTTATTAATATTTTATTTAAAATAAGTGTTTTTTATTATCTAATATTGAGTAAATTTAAGTATTTATTAGTTATACTCATTCGAAAATCCAAACTCTGAAAATGAGAAACAGAGTTATAAAAAAACACTGAAAAAGCAAAAAGCTTTTCAAAAACCAAAACAATGGTGTTCTTGTTTTAACTTTCGAACCATATTTCTACTTTTTCTTTCCTTAAAACATCGAAAATTCGACCAAAACCAAACATCAAATCTGTAATTTTCATTCCTAGCAGCTTTTTTTTTTTGTTCCCTTCAGAAAATGAGTCCAAGGCAAGACCTTCTCAAAATGACGGCGTTCTTCATCTCGCCGGAGAAACCGCGAGACGTATCCGTACTCATCACCCGAACCGCTCTCCTCCTCTGTCTTTTCACCTCCATTACTCTCGTCCTTTGCGTATCTTTCTGGAACCGGCCTCACCCGTTCTCCCGGTTCGCTTCCCCTAACAGGAAGGCTTTCTCCCGACCGCCCGATAATTCACCGACCAACATCTCCCACCTCCTCTTCGGCATCGGCGGGTCAGCCAAGACGTGGCAAGAGCGACGCGCCTTGAGTTCACTATGGTGGGACGTGAACCTCACTCGCGGGTTCTTTTGGCTGGATGAAGAGCCCGAAGCGACGGCGGTTAACAGTTATGGTACGGAATCGGGAATCTCGTTGCCTTATCGGGTATCGAATCCGGAATGGACCCGGTTTAAATATTCGAGCTCCAGATATGCGGTTCGGGTCGCCCGAATCATTTTGGATAGTTATAATTTGAAGTTGCCCAATGTGAGATGGTTTGTGTTGGGTGACGACGATACAGTGTTTTTCACTCATAACTTAGTTTCCGTCTTAGCGAGGTATAATATTATCATTATCATTATTATTATTTTCGTATATTCCACGAACTTTTGCATTTCAAATAAACTTTTTTTAAAAGAAAATATTTATATTTATAATTATATATTTTTATAAATATATTATCTATTATCATTTTTTTTTATTTTTTTTCACCTTATTTAATGTATTTTTCAAACTTCTCAATTATGCAAATTATAATTGCTACAAAAAATATTTTTATATTTTATTTGAGAAAGAAAATTTTGGGTTTTTTTTAGTTTAAAAGGCAAAAAAATAAAAATAAAAATAAATATTTTCATTTAAAAATAATGATATTTTTTATTTTTAAAAAGGTATGATCATCGTGAAATGTGGTATATTGGCGGAATATCAGAGAGCGTAGAACAAAACGGAATGCATGCATACGACATGGCGTTTGGCGGTGGCGGTATAGCGGTGAGTTACCCATTGGCGGAGAAATTAGTCAAAGCATTGGACGGTTGTTTGAACAGGTACTTTTATTTCTACGGTTCTGATCAACGAATTTGGGCTTGTATCTATGAGATCGGGGTTCCACTCACTAAAGAACCAGGTTTTCATCAGGTACGTCCGGTTTTATTTGATTAATTCTTTTAAACTGTTATTTACACGTGGCGAGTTTTTCGGTGTGATGAGGAGAACCGGTGACTTACCCTCTACTTTTTTCTAGTGGTAGATTTTGACGTTCGATTCATTGTGTGCCACGTAGAATTTCCTTTTTTCTATTTTTTGCCTTTGATTTTGGTTGGTGAATTTGGTCCACTGATTAATGATTGATTATTGCCACCTTTTGGTTAGATTAGATTTTTTAGGTTATAAAATTAGATTCCTTTGTTAAAGTTAGTATTAGAAACCTTAATCTAAATTAGAAACTTTTTTAGTGTACACGTAGTACCCAATGTGCTATTATTTGGTTATTTTGTTAATTACGCTAACCTTTTAATAAAATGATTAATTTATTTTTTGATCTAACGTACCGTAATTCATTTACCTTTTCTTAGTCGAGAAAAAAAATTATTTAAAAATTTCCATAATACTTTCTCTAAAAAAAGTCAAACATCTATTAGTTAATAATTATTTAATTTCGATAATATCGAAATAATTTATGGATTTAATTATATAATAAAGCAAACTCACCTCTTAGTTGTAATAAACTAAATATTAATTATATTCTTAATTAATATTATATTTAATCAAACGTATTTAATTACATAGTAAACTTAAATCTTAGATCCGAAAAACTAGTATCTAGAAAAAAAAATATGATAAGGTAAAATGGGTTATCTATCTGTCTTTATTATGAGAAAGAAAGTTGAATGCTTATAGGAGGCTTAAACTCTGTATTTTTATAAAATTTTATAATTTTTATATTTTTTAATTTAAATATAATTTGTTAATTTAACATATTTATTTTTCGTAGATAATATGAAATGTCATATGCGAGTAGCTTAATCGATATGTCGAATTATCAGAAAATATTTACGGTTGTAATGATTAGATTAAAATTTTTAAATAAAAACAGTTTCTAAAAATCAGGCTTAAATCAATTTTAAATTTAATCGAGATTTAATATAAATATCGAATATACAAGAATCTCATCAGAATTTTTTAAAATTGCTTAATTTTTAAGCAGCATGTTGTTGGGGGGCTATTTGGAACTGCCGCTGTTACTTCAGATAGCAATAATAGGGAATAGGACATATCTGTATTTTTTTTTAATAATTTTATGTTATATCAATATTTTCGTTTTGAATTTCAGAATTTTTTTTAAAAGAGATAAAATCCAAATAAAATTTCTAAAATTTAAAATATATTTTCTGACGTGGTATTAAAAGGTTGGTTGTCTGTATATATAAACAAACAGAGACCCTACAAATTTTTATGTTGTGTGTTTTATGTTTTTTTTCATGAACAGTTGTAAAGTTGGGAACTAAAGGAAAGTTGTCTTCGTAACGTGTCGGCCTTACAATGAAAACAATATCAGTCAGATAAGATTTCTTCACTGTTTAGGGAAATTCACAATAAATTTTAAAAATAAATAATAAAACTCCCTAAATTTTAATCTACCTTTTTCTATTTACATTTATAATATATAAAATATATAAATATTAATAAAAATATTAAAATATTTGATATACCGATAAACTTTTTTCTATAAATAATGATGAGTCTTGAATTAAACAGTGAGAGAAAATTTTAAAATTTTTTAAAAGTACAACATGGCTCCACCATGAACTCCTCTATCTTTTCTTTCCATGAAAGATTTAGGGTCAAATTGTAATTATTAGTCTCCATATTTTTGTATAAGTGTTTAGTTTTAATCTTGATTTAGATGTTCACTTGATTAAATTTTACTATTAGTCTTTTATAATATGTAAAATTGTAGATTTAGATCCTTTTTAGTCCTTATACTTTTTTTAAATTTTTTGTAAGTAAAGTGTAAAAATAGCAAGTACGTTCATAATACTAGATTTTGAAAATAACAGAAATATAAGGATTAAATTTACAATTTACACATAATATAAGAACTGGTATTTTTTAATGTAAAACAAACAGATAAATTAAACACTATTAACTAGTAATATTCAGTGGATTCTCTACAAACAGTTGTAGTCATTCATTAGAAGTCAGTTTAGCGATGTCATTTACTTTTATGTTCTCTTCTCTAAGAACAGTGTTAGTACTAAATGAGATGTCTTTGAAAATACTTCATAAATTTCTAAGTTGTATGGTTTTGCATGTGCATATTATTTGTATATTCAACATTTTTATTATAAATTCATGTTTGATTTACTTTTTGTTCTTTTTATTACATGATGACTAAGCATGCTTTTTAAATTTTTATTGATTGTTTTGAACAAAAAATGGTAGTAAACAAAAGTAAGAATGTACCATATAACATAAACATGATTACTTTATTCTACACCTGTCTGGTCCCCTGTGGAGTAAAGGGATCTGAAATATTTTAAAGATTTTTTGTGTCTGTAATTTAATGTTTTTTGCGCATACATTTTTGTTGTTTGGTGTTGGGTTCCTATTTGTTGTGCTCTGTCTTCAAAGCTGTTGTCTCTTTGTGTTTTCATCTCTCTTAAGTAAAAAAGTAATTCAAACCTCTCAGTTTTTTCGCTCCATCTAGACTCGAATTCGAGAATTTAACTCAATTAATTCGAATTTAAATCGGAATTAGAAGTACTGATTCAATTTTGAAACACTCTAGTCTTAAATTTGAAATGATTTGTCTTGAATAAAACTGAATTGATTCGATCTAGATCGTGTGACATTAAACAAACTCAACCAGTCCAGTTGATAAGTTTCGATATCTACGAGGGTTAAATCATATTTTCGGATTTGAACTTGGCAACTTTTTTCATATTTAGGTCCGAATTTCTTTTTCTCCAAATTAAGTCCTAAATTTAGTAATGTTCTCACATTGAGACTTCAATTTTTCTTTTATTATTAAAGTTAATTCTTAAAACCATTTGTCAAGTTAAAGACCCCAAGTAATGATTTACCCCTAGGCAATGTAATCAAGGACTGTAAATGTGCCTAGCTCAGCTGCTAACAACTGTCTCTTCATTGTTTATTATTTTTCTGAGTTTTTTTTTATTTGTACACTTTTACATATTAATAATTTATTTTATAGTTTTTATTGTGTTTATATTATTTTTTTCGTAAGTCGATTTTATGTTATCTCTATTTTTAATTATTTAATGATATTTTATTAATTTTTTCATGTTATTAACACATAATTATGGTAATTTTTAAACTTTGAATCCAAACCCTAAGTTCAAAATTTAAGCTTAAGGTTTGGGTTTAGGATTAGAGTTCGGGGTATTGGTTTCAAGGTTCAAGACAAAAAAATTACCAAAATTATGTATCGATAATATAAAAAAAATTATTGAAATGTCATTCAATAATTAGAAAAAGATCATAAATGATATGGTAGGAAGAGTTCGTAAAATAATTTTTTCTATTTTTATTATTTGTCTAAGATATCAAATTATTTAGGTTAAATAAATTTTTATGGTGATCCAATTTAGAGAAAAACTCATTTTACTATTTATTTTTAAATGACACATTTAACTTAGTTGAGTCATAAGTTAAGTCATGAATAAATTTAAGGATAAATTTGATGAATTGGGAAAATAGTTAAAAATAAAATCATTTAAGTAATTAAATTTTGTTTTAATTTAAAATTTATCTCTGATTTAAATTTTAGAATTAGTTTAAATTGATATAAAAATTTCAAGTAAATATCTATCATTAATTAAAATTTAACTTAAAATTAATTTTTAAAAGTTTACTGTTAATTAAATAAAAATCTTTTTAATTTTATAACTTCTTTTTTGTATTTTAATTATTTTTTTCTAATACTATAATATTTATTTAATTTAATCTTACAAAAATTAATATAATATAGAACATTAGCTGAAATTTCGAGGCGATACAAATGGGAAGGTTAAAGCTGAAGTTGTTTGAACCGGATCAGACTGGTTAAATATTAGTTTAGTAAGGTATATAATTGGTTGTCTTGCAAATCGATAAAAACTGATTGAATCAAATTAAAAAATCAATTGAACTGGTAATTGAACCGTTAAATTCATATCAAATAAATTAAATTTCGTTTTAATTAAAATTTTGATGTATTTAGTTATTTTCGTAATGTATAATATTTTTTGGAAATTCTTGATAATAATATTTATTTATTTTAATTATAATTAAATTTCAGTTTGATATTAGAGGGGATCCATATGGACTACTTGCAGCACATCCCATGGCACCATTGCTCTCCTTCCACCACGTTGAAGCCTTAACACCCATGTTCCCTAACAAGACCCGGCCTGACTCGTTGAAAGCCCTTATCGAACCGTACCGGCTTGACCCGAGCCGGATCCTCCAGCAATATATCTGTTACGACAGCAAACGGAAATGGTCGATCACCATTGCATGGGGATACACCATTCAAATATATCCATGGTTGGTGAACGCAGTTGATCTGCATATGCCATTGCAGACTTTCAAGACATGGAGGAGTTGGAGCAATGGACCGTTCACGTTTAAAACCCGACCCGTGCCAGATAACCCATGTGAACAGCCGGTTTTGTATTTCCTGGACCGAGTCGAGGAGGTTGGCTCGAGTGGAACCCGGACCAGGTACAAGCTATCAATGCTGGGAAAAGCCTGTAATAATACAACAGATTATGCCCCGGTAATGGCTGTCAAAAACATCTTGGTTACTTCGATGAAGATGGCTCCTGATTATTGGCAAAAGGTGAGTTTCGATCGTAACAGAAACTATCGATGATGAAAAGAGTCGGAACTACAAAATAACGAATGTAACCTCGTTTTTTTATATGCAGGCACCGCATAGACAATGCTGTGAGATCATGGATAAAGGAAGTATCAAGAGTGGAACTATGCAAATTCGGATTCGAAATTGCAGACAATGGGAAACAACTAGTGTTTAGAGGTACGCAGGAGGGCCAATTTATTTAGATACTCGTATAGAAAGAGAATATAATCTTATATTACTCGGACTCGAATACGTGAGTATGGAGGGTTATTATCTCCATATCCGTGTACCGGTATGCAGGCATGAGTATTTCGAGAAAAATGAGGTGTCGGAGCAATATATAAGTATAATTAATAACCATTCTTTGGTATAGAGATCCCTACACCCCCTTTCATTTCTCGTGTTTGTGCATCCATATGCATGTATGTTGTGGGGAAATGAATTTTTCATCGATGAGAAAGTGACTCGAGAGAACTATATGTATCCAAAAAAGACGATACCTTTTTCTCATATGAATTCAAGTGAAAACACAAGTTTCAATGAAAGAGAATGAAAGAAAATGAAATGAAACAAGAAAATGTCAATACGAATGATTATTGCGGTCTCTGTGAAAGCTTCACCATGGATGAGACCAAAAGGATCCGGACTCGGAACCCTAAAAGATAACTAGTGGTCCGAACTAGTGACAACGAAAAGTATAAACCGGTTAGACGAATGTAGTAAACAATCACCCAAAAAGGAAATCAGGCGAGAAACCGGGAAATAAACTTTCTTACTTGGTTTCCATCAAACGATAGTACCTAACAATGTGAGATCTATAAAACTAGGGACTTAATCCAGTTGGTCTTTATGCAACTGTCCAACAAAGGATCAGACTCCAAGTGTATATCCCCTTCACCTCAAGCCTTGCTAAAATCTACCAAAAATAGAAAATATTGCCTAAGAAGCTATTGATCGGTTCAACACGATATACAGGCTATAAAAAGAGTTTATATAACTTTCTTTGTCGTACAAATCGAAGTGTATGCATCTTCAACAAAAGAATATGACAACCGTTTACAGCAAAATAGTTACAAACCTCGAATAATAACAGCCGCAGTGTCAATTCTCGAATTTTCACCTAGTTGCAAAGCAATGTGTCCCGCGTTGCGTTTCCGGTAGTTGGATTCACCCTAATGCCACAATGCCGTTTCAATAATGATAGAGACATCAAACACATGTTAAAAGAGGTAATATAGTTTCGTACCCGTCTGCAACTTTGCAAAGATATTCTCGTTGATCATCTCGCAATGGTACATCTGTGAAATCTGATCATATGAAAACGTATCGGATAAATTGGCCAATCGTGCGGTAATAAGATTTGCAAGAGTTGTTAATTAGTTGAGATCAGATCGACATACCAGCACCGGTTATATTTGATCCTTTGAAGGACGTGTTCCCTGTTGCAAGTGCGCCTTCCAAGTTAGCATTGCTTAAATTTGCCTGCAGGGAAGAGAACGAAGTGAATATCTGTAAGGACAGATCACCCGATAATAAGAATAACTTATCAGTCCGATAACAAATGCGGCTCAACCCCAAATTTTCAAACATCTTTTCCATATGAAAGAATATGCATCTAAAATGTGATGGAACTTTACCTTTGTTACGTTTGCCAGAGAAAAATCCACACCTCTAAGATCGGCTTCGGAAAGGTCGGCCCCTGCATTATTGTAAAATGTTATGAGATCAATATTAAGTTAAATGAGAACCACTTAAAACATGAGGTAATTCGAGTTTCAAGTTGCTATTTTCAATGAAAATCGATACAATCCAAGGCCTTATCGGCAATGCATAGGTCTGCAATGAGGTAAATGGAGGTCGCTCAAGACAAACTGTGCTTTCAACCTTTTATGGCCTCAGCAGCCTATAAACATCACAGATATTCCGACCATATGACTTTCATGTGTTTGATTACCCTGGACCGTTCCAAGGCCTTAAAAACGAGATTAATCATCGACACTTCAAACTAGTCACATCAAATTCTATGTTCTATACACCGTAAAAACGGGGAATTCATCAATTACCATGGCAAGTTCCTATCAAAAATGAAATTGTCCCTCAGTTCTTAAACGAAAATTGTTCGAGAAAACCTGTTAAATCGGCATCAAAGAAGCTAGCACCAAGCAACTTTGCGCCTTTGAAATTGGCTTGTCGTAATATGGACTGAAATGGAAAACAAAAAGAACATTGAAATTAACTAATGCAAAACGAAGTAAACAACACATACATATATCAATTAACTGAAAAAGAAAGAAAAGAACATTACCGTCTTGAAATCTTGTTTGATCAATGTCTTGCCACTAAAATCTTTGCCGGTTAAGTCTTGTCCCCTTGTTACTTCAGATCCATAAGGCCCTCCTCCCTTTTAACAATGCACATTGTCACATCGAAAACCGATTCGAATCATTACACTTCAATTCTATATTTTATTTAAATATCCGTATGTAACACACATGTTCGAGGCATATCGGTTAGGGGTGTAAATGAGATATTGTAGCTCGCAAGCACTTGATTCGGTAATTATTAAGTCGAGCTTAAACTATCGATCGAGTCGAATTCAAGCTTAGTAATACTTGGCTCGAACAGCTCACGAGCCTTATCGAGCTTTTCATATTTTTATATTATTAAATTACGTTATTGCTCTTAATATATATGGTTAACCCTAAGCTTAATTATTGAATCAAGCTCAAGTTCAAATTGGTAAACGAGCTTAATTGAGCTCGAATTCTGAATTTTGAGTCAAGCTCGAGCTCAAGCTTGACAGTATCCGGGCTTAGCTCGGCTCGATTACACCCCTAATATCGGTGTGGGATATGATAGACCCTTGTACTAGGAGTAGAATTACATTTTGACGGATAAATTAGTTTTAATATGTTAGATTAAAGAACAAATTAATACTTTTTATTATTATTTTTATACCGTTAAAAACTAGCACGACAGGCGAAATAACCAGACAACGATACATAACATGCCACATGTACCTCATGCTTACGTACATGGACCAATTTTTAATGATAAGAATCGATTAATTTTTTAACAAAAGAATCAGTTTGCTATTCATGTAAGATATAATAATTAATTTACTCTGATTAAAAGGGACAAAATGTAATCTGATTAGTGAGTCTCTATGATACTTTTATCGCTAATTATAGGAAAAAACTAGAAAAACTGGAATTTGAAACTCACAGCCGAATCCGAATAACATAGATTCATTAAAAATGTTACCTTGAAAGCAAGTGCAGGATCTACCAATAAAATGGAAGCTGAAACAAGAGCAAGCAAGCCAGCTTTTGAAAATGTTTCACTTAATGAAAATGAACCCTTTTCAAGTTTGTCTTCAAAAACCTGTTCCAAAAAACAAACAACCTTAAATTAATCAAAGAAAATGAAAAAAATGGAAAGAAGGGTCGAAAAGAGAACCTTGGGTTTATGATAGTTTAAAGAGTGGGGCTTGATGAAGCAAAGAGGGGACTTTGAGGGGTTTTTTACAGAGAATTTTTTGGAATATAAAGAAACATTGTTGAAATTATACAGCATAGCCATGTCTTTGAGGATGATCTTCTTTTCTTCTGTTCGCTGTTATTGTCTGATTTCAGACAATGGTAATGGCAGATATGGATAATGCTTAAATGGCAGAATATGGGTAATGATTTTTTTGGTTAAAATATGCTTGTAGTCCCTGTACTTTTAAAAAATTAGAAACTTAGTCCCCGTACTTGTATTTCTAGAAATTTAATCTCTATTTTTCATATTTCAAAATTCAGGCTACATTATTAACACTATTAATTTATTATTATTAAATTTGATATTGTGATATTTTGAAATAAAAAACTATTCACTTGATAGCCATGTAATTAAAAAAATATGTTGTAATTAATATGAATTTAACAAAAAAAATTTGGCAGTATCAACAGTTGGGCCAGAATTTCGAAATTTGGAAAGTTGAAGGACTAAATTCTTGAAAATATAAGAACAGAGACAAAATTATTAATTTGTGAAAAGTACAGGGACTATAAGTATATTTTAACATTTGTTTTCTGTTATGATTTTACGCGTGATCCGTTTCGAGTTTCGGTTGGGTTGATCGTGGGCTGACCCGGCCTGATATAGGGGGTACAAACTGTCTATAGCTGAGCCGGTCTGATAGATATATTGGCCCATATGTTTTTCAACAAACTGGAGTTTGCATGTACATTAGGGTGTAACCGAGTCCAACTAAGCTTAAATATTAAAAAGTTCGAGTTTAAATCAAAATTCGGAGCTTGATATTTTTCTTGAACTTGGTCAAATATTTATTTTTAAGTTTGAGTTCAAGTTTTATTATTTTTATTTAATAATTTTTGTGTTTAAGATCGAATTTGAGTTTAATAAAGTTTGTAAGTATTTAAATTCGAACTCGACTAAATAATTGAGCTTAATATTAATAATATATATTTAAGATAGTAAAGTAATTTAATAATATAAAAATATTTTAATTATATTAAAAATAAAAAAGCTTAATAAAATTGTTAAGTCGAATATTACTAGTGGTTTATTTATGATAAAAAAATATTTTTTAATTGTATGTCGATTCAAATAAACAATTAATTTTCATGTAATTTATTAATTTAAAAAATTTTAAAGTAATATTATCTCAAATATTCAAAAAATACACAAGTCCTAGAACTATCCATAGTCCCTCTTCAACCCTTAAATATGAGGATAATACGCTTCAGTACACTCGAACCCACATTGATACGACATTGGTTTAGTAATTGAACTCGAGTCGTTTAGTTCCCGATCGTAAACGAAGAAGTAGAATAGTCGAGAAGAATATAGAATATAATTGAGTTTCAAGAAGTAAAGTAAGTCCGTGCAAAGTTGGATATGGATTTGGTTTAAGTGCAAATGTGAAAGGATTAATTGACAGCTTTGGAGTTGGAAACATTAGCTCTCTTGACCGAATAGTCACCTAGGAATGCCAAATTCAGCTCACCAATTTGATGCATGTATCTCCAGGTTCATTGAATCTATTGTGCATGCACCAAGCTAAATGAATCTCCACATTCGGCTCACCTTGCTAAATGAACCCCCACATTCGGCCAACCTACATAAATAGGAAAAACTAAGATTAATGTGGTATTTAGCTGAATTAACAAAAACGATTTAAGGATAATTTTGGCCGAATGGCCACTTGGAAATTCCCCAAACAACAGCTCTTTGCTGTACAGCTGAAATTGAGCTGGTTCGAGCTCATTAAACTTGAAGGAGCTGGAAATGAGCTAAATGAAGCTCCATAAAAATAAAATTGAGCTACGTCCAGCTTGTAAAAATGACGAGCCTCGCTCGTAGGCTGAAACAATAGCCGTTCCCGGGGGCGGGTCGTATCACACATCCTCCTCTACAACAACAATATCCATATTAATCGAGTTAATATTCAATCTGCATATTATCTCAAATATTAAATGTTTGAGAGTTGGGAATTGAAAATTGAGTCAAAAAATTAACTTTAACGAATCTAAGCAAAAAGCATTAATTGCAACTTGTAGAAGAACCCTAATAATTGGATTTCATTCCAATTTATCCGAACTTAAAAAAAATTTGAGCCTAAATGACTCGCACAAATAATATAAAATGATCAAATTCAAAATAATTAGAACTCAATTTGACATAACTTATAAAACTCAAACCTTGAAACAGAATGATTTAAATTAAAAACTGACCCAATCTAAAATGAAAAGAATTTTTAAAATTTAATTCGATAATTTAACTCAAACTAAAATCAACTTGATTTATTTAATTAACATATTTATTTTAAATGTGTTTAAAGGAAGTTAATTCTTTCGAGACAAGGGCCAGTATTATTCAATTCTAATATTTGAAACGATGGGTTTAACAGATTGAGAATATGTCATCGAGATGGATTATACGTGACGTATGACTACTTATAAAAAATATAAACATTTGAACTTGATAGAATTTGAAGTCTTATTTTACAATACATATAGAATACTTGTGAATAATGTTTTTTGATCAATCTCATTATAGGTTCTGATCATATCTGTTCTTTTTGAATATAGCCTCTCACAACTCATAAATAGGAAGATAATGCGGTTCAGCGCACTCGAACTCACTTCCTCTTACATTACCAACAATATTCATACAAATCGAATTAAGACTTAGTCGACAATACTTAAATTACCAATCCAATAAATTTTATTTGAAATATATATTTAAAAGAGATAAGAAATATCAAATATAATTTGGAATCTTAAACTTAAGTTGTCTTTTAACTTAAAATGAATTCAACCTAAATGATTTGAATAAATAACATGCAATGATCAAATCCAATATAACTAGAACTCAATTCGACACAACTTATAAAACTCAAACCTCGCAATGGGAATAATTTAAACTAAAAATTCACCCAATCTAAAATGAAACAAATTTTTAACATTTAATTCGATCTAAATTAACTCAAATTAAAATCAACTTGATTTATTTAATTACCATATTTATTTTAAACTCATTTAGGGGAAGTTATTTCTTTCGAGACAAATCTTTAAAATGTCGTCCGCTTAGAATCGATAAATCCTTGAAAGGGTCAATATTATTAGATTCTAATATTTGAAACAATGAGTTTAACAGACTGAGAATATCTCATTGAGATGGATTGTAATTTGAAGTCATTATAGGTTGTTATTATTATATCTGCTCTTTCTGACATAATGCCTAAAATTACTCATAGTCCCTCGACAATAAATAAATGAGAAGATAATATATTTTGACACACTCGAATTCACATCCCCATACATTGATAATAATATTTACATAAATCAATTCAAAATTCAATCCATATAACTCGTGAATAATTATATTACCAAAAATAATATCCAACTCATCAAAACATCCATCGATTTCAAACAATCTTTCAACAAAACTCAAAATCAAATTATTTAAAATGTAAATAAAATAGAATTGGAATCATGAACCGATTAAATTGATGAGGCAGAAGAAAGTTATGAAGCAACGATGCTAGATTCGATTTGAATCGTGTAGCGACAGTCTCCATGCATAGAAACATGTAGAAACTATGAGTAGACCCAACATTTATTTATTTAAAAAAAAAAACTGCTTTGGTAAACCCCCAAAAAGAGAAACAAAAGAAAAGATTCAAAGATGGGAACAAAGACAAAACAATGAATAGATGTGCACCGATAATGGGCAGTCAGTCAGTCTGCCAAAAAACAGTGTCTGACTGTAATAAAACCCCCACTGTTAAAAGTGAAGAAAATATGGGTTCGTGTGGCGGTGTGGGTGCTGCCCTTTCATGCCTATGCTTGGCTAGTGGCTAGGTTTATCTCTGTTAATTTTTCAAAAATCAGGTCCATAATTGAATAGTAAGATTCGATTTGTTTCATCAATTTGATTAAATTTAATTTTTGGATTCAATTAATTCATATCAATTTTTTATTCAATATTGGTTTATGTTTTTTTTGTTGTTCATTTAATTTTTGGTTTAATTATGATTTTAATCTAATTACTATTTTAAATTTTAAGATTTAATTTTTAGAATGTGTTGATTGAATCTTTAACTCGATTAGCATCAGTATTATTATCAGTGTAAAAGTACATGAGTTTGAATACATTTATCATTCTATTTAAGAGTTGAAAACATTAAGGTGTGTTTGGGTGAGGAATTTATAAAGAGTATTTTATTTGTATTAAGATTTTTAAAATTTTAAAAATAAATTTATTTATTTGGGTAAATATATTGGAAATTTTTAAAATTTGTGAGTAATTTCAAGAGGAAAGTTGTTTGAGTAAATATTTTTATTTGTAGGATATCAAAATCAGAAGTAAAAAAAAAACCTAATTTCAAAAATTTCAATATTTTTTGGATATTCAAATCCGTAAAAATCAAATTTTAAATCCACCGAATTTTTTATTATAAAATAAATGATTATGTTACTATAATTTATTTATTTATTTAATTTATTAATTTTTTTAATATTTTTAAATTTTAATTTTTTATTTTATAATATTATTAGTAGATCCAAATTAACGATATCTTTAATTGTCATTGTCTTTGCTGTATTTCAATCATACAATCAAAGTCATATAAAAATCTACTCAGCTATATTTAACTAATAATACATTTACATTTCAGTCGAATTTTTAAAAAAATTAAATCAAAATTTCATCCATTACTTCAATGATAACAATCGTGTTATCAATTTAGGCTTACTAGTAACATTACGAAAGCAAATGGATCGAATTAAAGTAAAATATTAAATATAAAATTTAACATAGTATAAGGACTAAATCTGAAATTTAACATAACAGAGGGACTAAATCTAGAATTAGACCATTAATTAGTTATCGCTCGACCCACGTCGGTTCCTTTGTGTTGGCATTATATACTTTTGTCGGGACTTGAAGACATTGACGTCTTCCCACCACCCCACCACCCCACCACCACCTCTTAACTCTTCTACGCTACCTCACTTCATATTGTCAATAACTTACAAATTCGTATCACATTATAATTTTTTTTGCGTAAACAGGGAATCAGTTCAATTGGCATAAATATTGTTGTTAATATAAGAAATTGTAGGTTTAAATGTGTTTAAATATATTATCTTTCTATTTATAGATTAAGGAGGAATTATGAATATTTTTAAGTATTGTGTCAAAAAGAACAAATATAATCAGAATCTATATAATATTTTGAGTTTAAATCTCATTATGTGTAAATATTTTTCTGATTTTTATATGAAAAGATGAAATTACTCTCAAGGTAATATCTATTGCTTAGTAAAAATGAGGAGCTTTTAATTAATAAATTTATTTGATTTGGTTGATAGTGACATTAACTTAGTAAAACGTTTAAATTCAATAATAATAGATGAGGGGCTTTTGAGAAATGCATTACTAAGTTGCGACTAAATTGAGGGCACTCCAATTCAATAAAACACTTAAATGTAGTAATAGAAATGGCAATTTGATCTAAGCTCAATATTATTTATGTTATAATATTCAAAGTAAATTACACTCGAGGTCACTAAACTGTGGTTATTCAACTTTAAAAAGTTACAAAATGATCATTGAACTATCCAAATGTTTTTATTTAAGTCTTTTGACTGTTAATGTTTTTTTTAAAGCCTGGTTAACGAACTCCAAACAACGACTAAACGATCAGCATGGTGGATTAGCACTCAACGATGAGTAGAAGAACATAACTTAGATCCAAATCGATCTGATAGTTAATTGCAAATATCGATGTAGAAAGTTGTTTGCATTTTGATTCGCAGATTCTTGACATTTAAAGCAGTTTTGTGAAAAAAAAGAGAGAGAAACTAAACTGTTAAAGAGAATGAGAAAATGAGCTTTCGATTGGTGCTCAAAGCTTGAGTCCAGTTTAATCCGATTCGATTTTAAATTTATATTATAATGTTGCTTTAAATATTGAAAATATATATTAAATTATTTATATTTAAAAATTTGACAAGGGAAAGAAAATACATAATGCTAGAAGAACTTAAATGCAGATTTAGTCCAACCCAATTTATCAACACGTCCAATCATTCGTGACAACCAATCCCCAATCACGTGGCAACATTCTAAATAGCTAGCACATGGTTTTTATATCTATAAATAATATTAATTATCGGAGTTAAATTCTCCACTTCATTTATTTTAACTAGGTTTTGAAAGGCAAAATATTTTCTAGGTTTTCAAGATTAAAGTATCTTAAAATATATTATTTTAAAATAATTATTTTATTTAAATAAATATTTTTGAAAGAAAAATTAAGTTATTGATTTTTACAATATTAAGGTAAAGTACAAACAACTAACGCGATTAAAACTCAGGTTACACCTGAGGCCATGAACACCTTTAGCCGTCATGTTACACTCAAGACGTTAAATTTATAAAAAGTATAATATTATTTTAATGATATACAAATATATATATATAAATATATATTAAAGTTAATATAATGTGTGGTAAAGTTTTTTGTTTTACCCTTAGATATGTGAGTCAAATGAAGACAAATTTACGTAACTTTGAAAAACCAACTAGAATTTCGAAACAAGTGCTTGTGAATTTTCTTTTGGAATTCCATGTAAATTTTGATTTTTTTTAATTTACTTTTCAAATTTTAAAAATTTTGATAAAATTGAAATATGTCGATTAACTCATTTCTTCAAATCTAACATAAATGTAGTAATTTTTTTTTAGAATGTTATTTGTATGAATATAATTAATCTCTAAATTTACATACGATGAGATTCGAATATAAAATTTTAAAATTTTTAATACCTTAAGTTTACTATATAAATGAACAAGGGTTTGACACTCCTTGTCAATGTTTTAAGATTTATGGTTCAAACTCGAACAATGATAGCGCTGATTTCGAATTTGTAATATAAAAAAAAAGAAATTCAGAAAGGGTTGGGCATTACATTCTCAAGAATTAGATTCATGTTCTAATCCTAGAGAGAATATTTTTTGCAAAGGGTAGGTACTAACTTCGATATAATTAATTTTTATGAACCGTAAAACGAACATAAAAATTACTTAAAATCAATGTTAAACCCAATAACCTAACAATGAACATCTTAAGATTCAAGGTTCAAACCCAAACAATGATAATGTCCTTTTCTGATTTGTAAATGTTAAAGGAAATCCAGAAAGAGTTACATATTGTATTCCCAACAAGAAAATTTATGTTCAAAATTTAAAAAGAATATTACTGTAAAGGGTAGTCACTAATCTCGAATTGATTAGTCTTTATGAACATTAAAACGAACATGAAAAACACCTGAATCAATGTTAAAGCGGATGGCCAAATCATAATTTTTTTTTAAATCAATGTTAAGAAGGAAAACACCTTGCTTATAAAATGCCCATAAGCTTATTTGAAAGTTGTCCATTTCCACAATGTAGACACTCATCAATATTAAATACCACCTTCCCCAATCAAAATCAATCACCACTTGATAAGACATCAAAGGATGAACAGTTACCATTTATTGATAATGGGTTTAACAAGTTTTTAGCTGTAGATTATAAATGCATACCCCATACACCAACTTGTTAAAATATAGAAAAAAGAGATCACCATTTCAATCTTTTTCAAAAAACCAAGAACAGTAAAAGAAAACCAGCCTCTGCAAAACCGCCATAAACACCATTATTTCATAGAAAAAAACCAAGGGGTTTTCGACAATAATGGTATAATCGTACCACAAATACCCAGTGTGAAAAAGAAGTTGGGTGATATTTAGCTTTCAAAAAACGTACACTTTCACAACCAGGGTCAGCTCTGCCACACGAAGGAAGCAACAACAACAACAACGAGAGGACCCCTACCACCACCTTTTTCACCTTCCTGAAATCAAGCGAGTCTCTGTGTGTCTCCGCGTGTGTGTGTTTTTTTCTTCACCGTACTTAGCTGAAAGATCTTATTGTTCTTTTTTTTTTTGATTTGATCCTTTTCTTATGTTGAAACGTACTAGAAAAAGGAAAAAAAATTACCCAACTTGTTCTTATAGTTTAAGCTTGGGCTTTTGATTTTTTTTTTTGAAAAGAGGGGTTTTTGGATCTGATTTGTGAGGTTACTGGTTAGGGTTTTTTTTGTTTGTTTTTGGTTTTTTCATGCAAAAACAAGGGGAACCCATGTCTTGAATGTCTGGTTTTGTAATAATAGATAAGGTTTTGGGGGACCTTTTGTTTGTATATGAACTAGATTTCGGGGGTTTCTTTGTCATTGGAGAGATCTATCAAACAAACCAGGAAAGGTAACAAAGCAAATCCCATATCGATTTTGAATTTTATTGCTTTTTTTTGCATCTTCTTTGTTGTTTTTGGCTTGAAAAAAACATGGCTTGGTGGGCTGGTAATGTAGCAATGAGAGGTGGTATTGGTTCAATACCTTCTTCAACCCCATCTCTTCATCTTAGAAACCCATCTGAAGATCATCAAATGGCTGTTTTTAGAGCTAATATTCGTCCTTCAAATGAAGATCATCATCATCAACAAGAAGATAATAATGAAGATAGTAGAGATAATGTTGAACCAGATGACCAAACCCAAGGTGTTGAAACCATTGAACCTGGTTCAAGTTCAGGTTCTCGTCGTCCTAGGGGTAGACCACCTGGTTCAAAAAACAAGCCTAAACCACCTGTTGTTATTACAAAAGAAAGCCCTAATTCACTTCGCAGCCATGTCCTTGAAATCGCTAGCGGCAGTGATATTGCTGAGTGTATTGCTAATTTTGCTCAGCGCCGCCACTGTGGTGTTTCGGTTTTAAGCGGCAGTGGTGTTGTCATCAATGTTACCCTCCGCCAACCAGCTGCTCCTAGTGGTGTGATTACTTTACATGGAAGATTCGAGATTTTGTCTTTATCCGGTGTGTTTTTGCCTACACCGTCACCACCGGGTGCGACGGGGATCACGGTGTATTTAGCCGGCGGGCAAGGGCAAGTGGTCGGAGGGAGTGTCGTCGGGGTTTTGGAAGCGTCGGGGCCGGTGATGGTCATCGCGGCGACATTCACCAATGCGGTTTACGAGAAGTTGCCTATCGAGGAAGAAACTAGCGGAGAAGGCGGTGGTGGCAGCGAGCAGAATAATAACAATAGTAGTAATGACGGTGGTGATGGGAATTCAGGGTCTCAATCTCAAGATCAACACCACCAAGGGGGTTCAATGCCTATGTATAATTTGCCTCCTAATTTGATGCATAATGGACAAATGCCACAAGATCTGTTTTGGGGACCTCCACCGCGGCCGCCCCCGTCTTATTAACCCGAAAGCAGCCTGGTTTTTGGTGCAAAAAATTGTTATGGGGTTCATTTTTTTTTTCCATGTAAGATTAGTGACAAAAGGTAGGGCTTTTTTATATATATATATGTTTATATAGTTTCTTATCTTTTGTAGAACTTAGTTAAACTTTGTTTTGGGGTGTAGCAATGTATCTCTTTTTGATGAATTAGGCAAACAAAATGAAGTTTCTCCCCCTATTGAACAAATTGTTTTTGGTTAGTGATTTTTTTTTATATTTTTAACACAATTTTATGAATTTTTTTGGTAGAAAATGGATTGAATTTTGATGATGTAGGAAAAAAAAGAGAAAAAGATTGAAGAATTGAGTTGAAGAATTGCAAGGATGTATGATATTCATATATCATTCTATATTCGTGGTATGCTTGTTGAAACTCATCTTCATTATTTCTTCAATATTTCATGATTTTTTTCTGAATAGATGTTGATGATGTATAAGAAGTTTGAATGAGGGAGTTTTTCAATGTGTTTGAGATGAATATCTAGTCATGTTTGGCAAAGATTTTGACCCAAAAACTCACTTTATATCACTCGAATTCAAGTATCTCCAAGTAGGAATATTTGAATAAAATGAAAGGGTCGGAACAAAGTTTTCACTATAATTAGTTGTGAGTGAGGGGATAGTGCATGTGGTGGGGGACCAAAGGCTAAAACTTGGGGGGTTGATTCATCTGAATCTCCCCAAAATGAGTAGTTTCAGAATTTCTGTACTTGAAAGTTTTTATAACATCTTAATGATTCATTGATGTGTTCTTTTCTGCAAATTGAGTAGGGAATATATATACATATATATATGTCCAAATCAAGTACTTCTAAACTGTTGGTCTATAGGGGGTGTGCATTATTTGCCATATTTTGTCATTCCACTTGGAGCTTGTCAAATTACCACTTTTATATATCAAAACTTATGTTCATTTTCGGTAGTTTTGGATTCTGGGTGTCGAATATAGATGTCGAGTGCGAATACGGCTGAAAAACAATATTTAGTAACAAAAGAAGCAATGGTACTACTATCTTCTAACACAATATATGTTACTCGAATTTGGATATGAACGTATGTTTGACACCGATGTGCTACTTGTTTTGCTAGTCAATTGCCAGATTTGTAGCATTTTGGACTACTGAATTGGATTCATATTATATATACACACACATATATATACAAAATGGTCAATAATTGATTTCGTGTGCTGCATTAATACATTTTACCACTTGTCAAACAGCCGCCAATAAAATTTGACCAGTTCGAAACAACTGGGTTCTTTCTCTTGCATCTATAAAGTTATGAGGTTGCTGTTGTCTCTGTCTTAAGAGTTGATTGACTAATTTGCAATGCAAGTTTGAACTTATCTATTGTGTGATCTTTTGTCATTTTGTTTGCTAGTAATTGAAGATGCGCTATACAACATGATAAATTTATGACATATTTCAAAATTTATGTAACACGAAACTTAAATAGTTTTCCTTCAATGCAGATACTACAATTAGTCATCTTTGACCAACCGCGGTGGAGAGTCGTATGTGTCGTACCGCCGCCCAACGGGGACCTAATCGGCACTGGTTAGTATGACATTTGATGACAAAAGCTGTATTGGTTTGAACTAGGTTTAGTGGTTTGTCTGAATCTTGTATTTTGATAGTCTTTAGTCAATGGTTGGTGACATAATACAAAGGATAAGTTAAATTTTTGTGGCAGTAGTTATTGAAAAATAAATGCAACATTGCATCAAAAAAGAGAGTAGATAACTGGTTTTACACCTATTTCTTAATAACTTGTGTAAGAAAACTTTGATGTCAACAAAACTTGTATCATGTTTTTTTTTTAAAGTCAATCCTAATCCACCAAACTAATGCAAGATTGTTGGTAAGAACACTAGACAAATGTACTTTTATTTGGATATGTTGTCTTTTCTATGATTTTGTGCCTTTATCTTGAAGAACATAGTTGTTGATCATGCAAGGAATGTTATGCTCCATTAATTGTCATCCATGTTGTATATTTGACCAATTCTAATTGACAATTAAGAAATAATAACTTTTGGTGATTAAGTAATAAGCTTGTTATATGGTTATAATAAAAACAACCCGACTCTGGTCCGACCCAATATAATAAAAGGAACCAAACATCCTAAAGGGGATCTTCTTATTCTCTACAGCAGGACCAGAGTTCTCTCCCCTGGATCTTCACATCCGTTGATCCAGAGTATCAACAAAACTTTATAAATATAGAAGGTTTTAGCTTTTAAAATTATGAGAGAGATGTAAGTTTGTAGGATTTTTTGTATGAGAGATGGGTTTTGTAAGGATACGAGAAAGAGTTTGATAGATCATCCGGTTATTGAGATAATTAAGGGGTAGATAAAAGGAGTAGATTAAGAAATTACTAGTATAATGGTAAATTTGTATTTTAACCCTTCATAAATTTATGATTCATCTTTGATTTTTTTTAAAAAAAATTTTGACTTCGCCCTTGGAAATAATACACTTAGGAACACATAAATAGGTTTGTTTCGGGTTCGGTTTAGTGTTTGTTTATTATCGGTGTTGAATTCTTTATAATCTTTATGTTTGTAGTAGGTTTTTCTCTCTCAAATCTTTATGAGAGTATGATTTCTATGTGTATGAAAAGATTATGGAGAAATTTAGAAAAAAAAATTGAATATATTCAATAGCGATACAAAACTTTACTCACTTTGGTCTAATTAACGCATTAAAATATTATTAAAATTTTAAAAACAAAAAATCGTATCTGTTTTTTTTTGATACAATGGCTAGAATTATCTGTAGTTATTTTTCAATCTTTAAATGGGAGAATAATGCATTTCAACGTATCCGAACCCACGTCCTTTTGCACTAGTAACCATCAATGCGAATTACTTAAACGTACTTGGAATTTTTTAATTTCATTATCAGTATAGGTGATAGCAATCTTTTGAATTTTTACTTAGGTTTTTAATTGAAGCACTAATTACTTAGACTTGTGTGGGATTAATAATTTACTTACCATTAATTGTTAATGCTCTTCTTTTTTGTTGAATTTTCCACTTATCATTTGAAGTTTGATTAGAACTTTAGTTCTTTCATAAATGATGTATTTAATATAAAATAATTAGTCTTTCGACTATAAATTGATAACACTGTTAATTGCGATCATTAGAGTGTTGATGTAAATTTTTATGATAAAGAAAGTCTTTTGAGGTACTCTTTACTTAAAACCAAAAAAAAAAAATTGTCATCAGTTTAACGAAAATAATTAATAGTTATCAATTTAGAAAAAACGAAAATAATTAGTAGTGTTATCAATTTAGATAAACTAATGATGTTATAAAATATAGGGTGAATTATATAGTTGGTTACCTAATTTTTAGGACGTTTTTAATTTGATTACTTAATTTTTTTTTCATTTTATCACTTAACTTTTAGGATGTTCTCATTTTAGTCACCTAGGCATTAATCCTTAATAGAGGCTGATTGTACGCGCCAAATCATGTTTACACTTTCATTTTGGTTATCGAACTTCTAGGTCTATGCATTAAAAATTTGTCGAATTATATTTGTTTATCCTCTTTTCAGAAATTCTAAATTTTTATTTTTTAATATTGAAATTTTAAATTTCAAAACATCAAAATTAATTAAATAAATTGTTGTATTTTTTTATCTCTTAATAATGTCAACCGATTTGTTACTATAATATCGAAATTAATTAATTCAATCTCTTTTTAAAATTTTAAAATTTATTTTATGCTTTCAAATTATCCTTAATGAAATACAATTTTATTTATGTTAATTTTTTTTGGTGACCAAAATGAAAGTAACTTGGAAGTTGTGTGATTAAAAGGAAAGTTTAAACATGATGTGGATATGATTTGATGTGTACAGTTAGTTGCTGTTACTCTTTCATATTATTTTATTTTTAAAATATAGTTATTTTTATTTAATAATTAATAATTATTTATTAAAATTTTGAACAAAGATCTTGACATATTTTTTAAAATATTTAAGATTTAAATGATATAAACAATATAACAAATATAAAAAACTAGAAAATATTAAATAGGATCGGTGGTTGAACCAGTGTTTTTAAACTAAAAAAAACTTCTTTTTTTTCTTCTTTTTCTTGAACTCCTTGGGTTGTCAAGCAATGTTTTTTAAATAGGATCGGTGGTTGAACCAGTTAGGTCATTGGTTCATTGGTCCGATTGATCCAACTAATTTAATTAAAAAATATTAAATTTTTTAAAAAAATCAATTTATAACGGTTCATATCGATTCATAATTTTACTTGTTCAAAGTCACTTTTTGGATCGATAACTCATCTGATTTTCAGTCTAATATATCTGACTGGCAGTCCAATTCAATTATCATTGTTGCCAAGCAAAATTGATGAAAACACTTGCATGTACATTCTTGGGAAAGGTCTACTACATGTATTTTAACATGCAATGTTACATTAGTATTAGTTTCAAACATTCTTAGCCACTATGAAAGAAAATGGGAGCTGCACTTTCCAAGTTGCATAGTTCAGCAAATTGACAGGTGATTAACAATGTTCATCTTTTATTTTTGGGGTTTGATTTGATTTAAAGATAGGACATAAAGCTAACCATTTTCCTCTTGAAATGGCCTTTGCTATTGTTTTTCCAGGTAAAGAATGTAGACACCTTCTATATCATTAATGTTATACATAATTTGATTATCCAAATTTGTTCATGAGTTGCGTGACTCGTTTGGTCTCGTTAATCGAGTAGGAAACAGAGAAAGTAAAAGTGAAATTAGGGTTCATGCATATGTTATATTTGGGTAAGATTTTGACAAGCTGAGTGAATTTGTGTTGGGTGAGGCAAAGGAATATAACTAGTGGAGGGGAAAGAAAGTGGGAGATAATTCATAATTCCATATCTAAAAGAAAATTTCATGCTGTCATAATCCCTACCCAATTTGGAAATATGTCAAAATCTTTAGGTGGTATTTAGTGAAAGATACATCAATTACGTGCATGAGTCATCAATTTTATTTTTTAAATTAAAGTATCTTTTGTGTTCGTTCTATAGTTTTGAAGGTTAATATTTTCAAAGTTTAGGTTGTCCACCCTAATAATATTATCTCTAATATTTCAACCCGAATTCTTTCTCTAAATTATTGTGTCTGTTTTTTTAAAAAGGTGTTATCAGATTTGAAATGATATTTTATAATAAATTAAAAATAAAAAGATGTAAAGATAAACATCACTAAGACAATAGCCGAGGAGATCGTTTTCGAAGTATCCAAACATTTCTTCCTTTTTTTTTTTGTCTTAGAAAAGGAAAACAAAAATTTATGGGTTATCAGTTTCCACTATTTCCATTGAGAAAAAGAAAGGAAAATGCAATTCCCTTCACTTTGAGATGACAGTTAAAAATGGAAAATTTCAAAATCAATACAGAATTTCGGAAAAGAATAATTCTGCAACTCAAATTCTTTCATTCAAATTTCAATTTGTTCTTCTGTTATTGCAACACATTTTTTAAGTGAAAATTTCAGCGACGCTATTACTAGTAACACTTTTCATTTAATTATTGCATTCTACCAGGGGATGGGAGTGTTGAGTAACGAGATTGAGTCTTAGCTCAATTGATATTGGTGTTGTTGCTAGTGCATAAGTTCAAGTGTAATAAAGCGCATTATCCTCCTATTTAAGGGTTGGGAGAAGTTATGAGTAGTTCTAGACATTGTATCGAAAAGAGCAGGTATGATAACAACTTAAACTTGAAATGCAACTCAAAATTTGAAAGAATTTAGATAAAAATATTAGGGTTTTTATATAATATATAGTTTATATCATATAAAATTAAATCTTTAATAATATATAATTCCATCATGTACACATTAAAAGGCTTGTGAGGTTGTGTATGTTTAAAATTTTTGTAAAAGAAAACACGTATTACGTTATTAAGTAATTAATTAAAAAATGATTTTTGTGTAATTCTTTTAAAAGTATGGGTGGACTTAAAATAGAATTAGGTTAATCATTCACAAATATAGACGGTTTGGGAAAATTTTGAGACACATATTTCGGGTCGGGTATGGGTCAAAATTTAGAAAACATTAAGTATGTTAATGTCATACGCATCTCGTGTTGAGGTGACCCTGCGATCCTTTATTTTGTTGTGCAAAAGTAAATGGTTGAATTTAGCTTTGATCCTTTATTATGAAACAATTTGCTATGTAATTCCTTTATTTAATTTGGCATAATTTGATCCTCTTATTATTATAGTGTTATTAGTTAGTCTAAATTGTTCACATAATTAACTATTTTAATTAACGTGCTGATGTGATTTAAAAAAAATACTTTAAAGCATAAGTTCATTAGGTGAAGTTGTTTGAATTAAAAAAAAATCTTAATAATTTGTTGACATATAGTTTTTTTAGAAAAAAAATTAGGTCAACACTTTAATGAGAATAATTAATGGTGCTAACAATTTGGATTAACTAATAATATTAGTCAAATTAAAGTGCAAGGACTAAATTAAAATTTTTGCAGAATAAAAAGACCAAAAATGAATTAGAATATTTACTTTCCAATGCCAAGAAAAAAAAGGGGATGGGTGAACATGACTAGACTTGTTCGAAGATCGGGTAGCCCACTCGACTTGATGGGCCCAATTTAAATTGAAAATTTAAGCTTTTCATTTCAGGATGAATCTAGAAGAATCTAACATGAGAGAAAGAGGGAAAATAAAGGACTGTTTTGGTGGTTATTTCGAACGGAGAAGGCCTTCGGCGGTTGTGAGTTCACGATGACGACAGTTCTTTGTGATTTAGTTTATGTTAATCTTTTTGTACCAAAAAGAGAGAGAGAGAGAGAGACAAGTTTAGATGGGAAAAATTTGAACTAATTGATAAGAGGTCACTCTATTTTTTATCAAAAAGTCAATAATGTGTGACGTGGTACCTCCTGATTGATCAGCATGCCATATCAACAAAAAAATTAACGGTGTTATTGTCATAAACAGAATTAAAGTATAAGTACCAAAATGAACAAATTAAAAATACACGTACCACATTGACAATTTTATTAAAGTATAAAGGTAAATCTTTGTCATTATCTCAACTTTATTTCTCATAGAAAATTTGAATTCCCATGGTCCAATATACAAGCCCAAGTTGAACCCTAATCTCTTACTTGACCCAAAAATCTTAAGACTTTAATTTCATGAGCCCAAATTCTCTTTATGGCTGCTGATTTAGTCCTTGTAGAGCATCCAAGCTAACCTATAGAAACAGTGCAAGTTTTGGTTTTTGGTTTCTTTTGTCTTCTACATAGGATTCCTTGCAAGTTCATGCATCTCCATGTTTGGTCTAATTCCTACAAAAGTTAACTCTTAACAAGTTGTTGATTTGAGTTCTACATTCGAATATGTGTATAAGAATATACATAAAAAAGTATTTACACATATTCGTATTAAATATATACCCATATATGAACATCATATTCAAGTCTTAGTAGCATAGGTTAAGGTATTTTGCTCTGTTTTATGTTGGAAAAAGTAGGAAACTTTATAAATTTTCATTTCTTTGTTCATCTGCATGAACTTTCTTAACATGGAACATCATACAATTACAACACAGAGTTGTTTTTATTTAGGAAACCCAAAATCATAACATACATAAAACTACCACATCATGCATGGTACAAAATTTTTCCCATGTGGAAACATATGGTTCTTTATATGAAGAAAGAACCAATTTTCCTTAGTTTAAAACCATGAATTCAGAGAATTGGGATTTCCCAATTTGAAGGAATCCCAGTGTTTCCCATGCATGGATAGTCTATAAGGTCTCCGAATTCGAGTCCTTCGAAGCTTATTTCATAAGGGTTTTCATGGATATTAGAGAGAAACTTTGAGTCTTCCACCCATTTGAATGAATGTTGAGCTGAATCTTCTTCACACAATTGACTATGAACAACTTGATTACCAGTTATAGATCCTTGTAGGTTGAGCAAGGTAGCTTGTTCATCTTGATAGTAGAGTGTGTTCATGGTTTCATCAATGGAACCAAATTGTACCGCTTCAATGGGAACCTCAACAGCATGATTTGCCATTTGGTTAATGAGAGTTTCAATCTCTTCTTGTAGGCCAGCAACCTGCAAAAAGTGGTGATGGAAGTGATCAATGCATGATTTCATGCCCGGAGAAGTTTGTAATGTTAGTTAACAAATGAAACCTGTTGTTGAAGGGCAAAGATATGAGCAACGCAACCGTAAATCGGGTCTCGGATTCGAGCCAGTGCTTCGTAAGCTATAGTGATGGCCGCGTCACTTCGGTTATGTATCGGTAAGTGTAATAACAGCTTCGAAGCATTGCTAGCACCAAACACTTTATGCACCGCAGCGAAGTGATTTGCAGCCTCATCATAACAAAAATAAGGTGCAAAAACACATTCATTAGTGCATTTTCTCCTCAAGAATTTGCATGCTCCACATGAACATCCAAGCCCTGTCATGTTCCCAAGCTTGTTTAAGAGGGTTATGAGATTTTGGTCTTTATAACCATCATTTTAAAAGGTTTGGAACTTGTCTTTTGTTAAGTCCAAGGGATATTATTCATATTATTATCAAACTTTAGTTTAAAATGGTTGTGCTTTTTGGGTCCCCATAGTGGCCTACATTGTCATTTCTTATATTTGGAAAGGTTTCTTATTTTATGCATTGTAAGGGCTTTTCATTCATAAAGATTCTTCACAAATAGGGCTATAACTCTAATGGAAGAATCAATCATCATTATGATTAGTTGGGGCTCTAGGGATAATTGAGTGATAATTAAAAGTGTTATATTATTGAAGAATGTCATCATGTAAACAAAGTACATGGTTTTATATGATTGTTCATGAAAAAGTTTTATTCTTTCAATCTTGCATATTTTTGAACATACCCATGATCCTTGTATGACAATACAAGCTCCAAAAGATTGAGAAGACAAATCTTTGTCTGAAAACATCTAAACTTGATTGGTTTGTTCAATGAGAACAATAATGTTTATAGATCATTTAATCTCCATTGTGACATAGTAAGTTATGTACTCATTTCCAAATCTAGAAATCAGTGTCCTTGTTCTCTTTTGAACCAATTGCAAAACTCAAAAATCAAATCATGTGGTGCAAGTAGTTTGGTAGTGTCAATTCAAATGGCAACCTGTCATTTTTGTTTTTAGGGTTTGGGTCTAATCATCTCTTTTTGTGATCTTTTACGGTGCAACCTCTCAAATTGGTTTAGTGCATGCAAGATCAAAATAATCCCTTATTTTGTTTGATGATCAAATTCGAGATCGGTGTCAATTAAAAATTTAGAATATAAATCTTTTAATTCTTTACCTGGTTTAATCGATCAAGATCAATAGAATTAATTGGCTTGAATTTTATACTATGTTCTTTATACTTTACTTAAAGGCTTACTAAAAGGTTTAAGAGGGTTCGGGTAAAAACATTAGTCTCAACAAACAGGGTTGGGGCAAAAAAATAAGCTTGTTTAAAATATGGGTTAGGCTCAAGCTCAGACTCAAACATTCAAAGTCCAAGCTTAGATCGGCCCTTTTTTATGTTTTTAAAATAATATATTATGTTATTTTTATATATTATTTAATTTATAACACATAAAAATTAAATCTATAGTAATATATAATACTATAATGTATATATTAAAAAAATGTTAAGATGCCTATATATAAAATTAAATAAATAAAAATATATAAAATAACTAATTTTTAAAAGAATATGTGTAGACCTAAAATGAGCTTAAGTTAACTATTTACAAAAACGAATAGATTTGGATAGTATTTTAAACCATAATTTTAATTAAACCGAACTTAAACAAATATAAAATGTGTTAATGTTATACTTAGATTCCGCCCCGTGATATTTTTAAATAGGAATATGCTTGAATGCACAAAATAGTAATACTATTTTACCTGTGAATCTATCCTTTTCATGGAAGATGGGAACAGGCTTCAATCACTCCATGGTTTCTTCTCATGCATGAAGAAATAATGATGAGTTTATGGAAAAAAAAATACCTTTTAACCTCTTTTCAGTAAAACAAAAACGAAGTTCCATTGCGATAATGAGAACAAAATTACATTCCTTTTTATATGCATAAATTCCTAGCTTAGGGGTTGGATGTAGGCTACAACTCATTTGTCAGGATATGGCTAATTCCCAATAATTATGCAATTTTTAATACATTTATCAAAGCTTGGTCTGTGTTCCTTACTCCATTATTATGCTTATTTTATTATTTACATTTAATCAGGTTGTGTTGTTTGCCACTTAATAATGGTGGTAATAACACATTTCTAATTGTGAATTTTCTTCTCAACTATTTTTATTATAGTAATATGATGAAATTAATTTCTGTATTATTAAATGAATTAATTTAATCTTAATATTATTAAAAAGATTTAAATAAAATTAAATTAGATCTATTTATGGATCAGGTCGGGTCTTATCAAAATTTTAGGCCCGTTTATTAAGCTCAGGCTCGACCTAAAAAATGGGCTTAAAATTTTACCTAAACTCGTCCCGGATAAAAAGCTAAAACCCGAGCCTGGCTCGACCCACTCGAATTAATATTTTAATATTATTTTTTTATATAATTTTTTATAAAAATATAATACATCAAAAATACTAAAAACATTAAAACAAATATTTCCCAACAAATTAAAAATAAATTAAAAATAAATATTTATACTTAAATAACACTAATACATGAATAACTTAACAAGCAAATGCCTCTAGCATGTAACAAAATTAACAATAAAATAAGAGTTATACAATATCCAAACAATAACAACAAAATAATAGTAACATAATAGTGAAATGGTAGCAAAACAATGAGAAAATAACAAGAAAATATCAAGTTTTTTTTTGTCTTTTTGCTAATTCGGGTTAGGCCAAATCCGGGCAAAAAAAGCCTTATCCAATGCTCGACCCCTTGTTTTAAACGGGCATTATTTTTTTGCCCAAACCCATTTTTTGAGCTTATGTTTTTACCCAAACCCTCCCACTCTTCGGGCAAGTCAGGTGGCCTGACCCATGGTCATGTCTAGGTTAAATTTAAATAAGGTTAATATTTACTGTTTAACATAATTAGTATTTTTAAAGTTTTTATAGTTCTATAAATGAAATATTTTGTTTGGAGTTGAACTGTAATCAGAAAAAAAAAGAAGAAAGATGTTTTTATAGTGTAAATGTCAGTTCCGTTATAATTTGGACTTATTTAATTCTTTTTAATAGTATAAAGATTAAATTAATTCATTTAATAATAAATAGACTAATTTAATCTAGTACCTGTAATACAGAGACCTCCCAAATAATTTAACCCATTTCTAATAAGTGTTTGAAAACTCATATATATGACTATCAGTCACATTTGTTATTGGTAAGTGCTTCAAATTCAACTTTTGCTTATCAATTAAAGGCTCTTGAGAAGTGAAAAAAAAAGGAGAAAGGTAGGCAGACAAAATGCTGTTTGCTAGTGACATTCATTCCCTACCCTTTTTATTCTGTCTTTTCAGACAATGATTCGGGTTTTCATATGAGTATGTGTTCGAAACAGGTATGTTGTGTTCTTTTATACATGTGTAGATCGAGTAAAGGATTGTATACTTGTATCTTCATACCCTTTTCTCGAATATGACTATTGATTATAAATACTTGAAGAAAAATGAAAATGGGGATTGTGTTTTTGGTGCAAATGAAATGGAACTTATGCATGAGATGGTGGAAATGGCTTTCGAGTTTAACGATGATAGTGTCTTTCTTTATCATGGATTCAATTATTCAGTTATCAAAGTTTCTTCGTTTCTTTCCATCTGGAAATGCTAGTCTGCTATAGCCTTTGGCCTTGCAATGCTAAATTCTCGTATTGGAAGTGTCACATTCCCCAACTGTACTTTTTTAAGTTTTAACAGTCACAAGATTATCCCAACTTATCTCCATTTTCATCCGAATTTTTAGCTGTCTGCAACTCAGTTTTTTTTACTGTGAAATCTTGAACAATGGGTCTTAACTTGGATAAGGGTTTTCATTTTATATTCTTGGTCGGTTTACGTGACCACCTAGCACGATTGGATTTTAACATCTGCATCCATTTTTTCTTCTTTTTTATTATTATTAAAAATTAAGGTATCTATCGCCAACAATAGTGATTAACTCCCTCGCCGTGAATACTCTTAGAAGAGATAAACAATTGGTTACGAAATATACTTCATTTCAATGAATAAAGATTAAACTCTCAACCGACGAAGTGAATAACATCTCATGTTTAGTTACAATTTTTTGTTGACTTTTTAGTTATTAAATACCGTTTTAATAAAGGTGTGTTTAACGTTACTTTTAGCTTTCAATATCAAAATGAATGCTAATCAAAGGGTTTTAGAAATCGTTACAATACCAAACTATGAAGTTGGTTGCCAGGTGATTTTCAAAAGTAATTTTCAATCACAACACCAATTACTAAATTATCTAGGGAAAAGTTACGATAAAAGTATTATAAAAGTATTTATATAAAGAGTTAGATTGTATTTTGACCTATTTACTTAAAAAATAGGTAAATTAATCCCTATATATTAGATCAAAGAATAAACTCATCCTTGTTGTTAAAAACTTTCATCCATTTCTCCTATTTTGATGTACATGGGCCATTATTAATAATAGAAATGGATGAAATTTTTAACAGAATGACTAATTTGCTTTTTGATCTAATGTGTTGGGACTAATTTACCCAATTATTTAGTAGAATGACAAAATGTAATCGAACTCTTAATACAAAAGCCTCCATGACACTTTTTTACTGAAAAGTTACTGAAACTGTAAACATCTTCCGAGAGTTGCATGAAACACTATTACAGAATTTCAATATTTCATATTCGTATTCTATCATCTGCAACTCTTTACCTCGGTCTTTTCCCGGTTTTAAGTGTCTTTTGAGTAAAACTCAACATGAAAAAGTTACTGAAGATCATATATCTTCCAGGGACTATCTGGAATAGTGTAATGCAAAATTCCATGAACTGCAAGTGTATATATTTTATACAACAATAACCCCACTCTTAAATTTAATTTCTGAAGTTTGTGAATTTGGTATAAGGAGATGGCAAAAGGGAGGGGTTCCCACAAATTATGATGACTGATGACACTGATACAGTTTTTTTGGGTTCTCAAGTGCTGCACGTTTTGCTGCAATTGGGGGAAAAAGTGGACCATTGTGTGTTGGGGTTTATAACTTCACTGTGTTAAAGTCCCCAGATGTCTTTGCCCTACTTAGAATGATAGGGCTACATTTGCAATTTTTTAATTTTCTTTCCTTTTTTTTCTCAATTTCAAGAATTTCAAAATTTGTTTAATGTGTTTCCAAATTTGTGTTAGAAGAAATTGAATTATCTGAGGGTTTGGAGGAAAAAAATATGAAGTTACAAAATTGTGTTTAGACGGAAGAAATTGAATTATATGAGGGTCTCTCCTACCTTAACTAGTGGTTGAGGTTGAGGGTTCGATTCTCGCCTTGAGTACGGATCAACTTTAAAACTTGTGGCCACCATCTACGCCATTAATGGGCCTATAGAATGCAGATGATCAGTTACTGGACTTATTCCGATAAATACCTTGAGAAATAAAAAAAAATGTATGTCAGACTTGAGTTTTAATATTCAAAATTCGAACTTAGTCTAAACGTAGCTTGATTTATTGACATCTGTGGTGTTTAGTTTTTTTGTCAAATCCTTATCGCATTTTTTTTTCACTAAAAGAATCATCTACAACATTCAAAATCTCAAATGTTTACTATAAATTTTCTCATTTTCAGATTACTACTATTTGTTCTAATATAATCTTTTAGATTATTTGTCTTACAATTCCATTCCATTAACACCTTGAATTTCTTGAAAAACAAAGAAAGAAAAAGTAATTTAAGTGTGTGTTTGGATAATATGATTGACTGCAAAAAGTAAAAAATAAAGAAAAGTGTAATTATTAGAATATTAATAAAAAAGATGTTGGATTCTCAAAAAAGTATGAAAGTATTATGGTTAATTATCTAATACCCACTCATTATAAAATTTTTTAAAAGTTGGAAAAGAAAGCATGCTTTATTCATTGATAATTGATTGGGTAGATACAAGTAGAAAATTGAATAGGATAACAATAATTATTCAAATAACAAAAGGATATCAACAATTATTTAAATAACAAAACAAAATAAATTCAAATTATATAAAAGAAAAGATAAAAGTGATAAACTAAAACTAAGTGGAAGACTTGGTCAATTAGTCAAATTGTTTTTCTAATATTGCTAATATACCCTCTCAAGTTTGGGTCGTGGAACAACATCTAAATTGGGAAGTTGATGAACAAAAGTAGATTTGGGTAAGGCCTTCATGAGTGTACCAACTAGTTGGTTGACTAGATGAATGTGGTTGATCTCGAAAGTTTTACATTCAACTTTATCTTGGAGAAATAGAAGATAAACTTTGAGGTGATTAATCTTACTATACAGAATAAGGGGCTTGGAGTTCACGCAGGAGATGCAACCAACCAAAGTGTTTCAATAGTAACAATAGTGACAAGCTTATATTCAGCTTCAATGGAGGACTTGGTTACAAGTTGATGGATTATGTTTGAATAAAAGAATGTAGCTAGTGGTGGAAGCACGATCTGTTGGATCTTTAGCTTAATTTGCATCCACATATATGTTAAAAATGTTTTTAGATAAGCAGTTAATTTGCCCAGAATGTGTAGTGTTTTTCAAGTATAAGAGGATTCCTTTGATTGTTTACAATGAGCTTCTATAAAAGAGTGCATAAACTAAGAGAGCATATTTGCAAAGTATGCAATATCCGACAAGTGAAGGACAAATATTGGATTTTTTTCAACACTTGCCCATATTTTTAGATTGACCCATCATGACAAGTCAATTTCTAAGAAGAGGCAATTAGAGAGACCACACATTTACAAGCTTGCATATTTGTTTCATTTAACTAATCAAGAAGATACTTGGATTACATTAAAAACAAGTCATCAATTGTTTGGGGAACTTCAGTTGCCAAAAATAAACTTGAGTGTACCAAGATCTTTAAGAGAATTTTTTGAAGAGGGATGAGATAACTTATTGAACAACTATAGGAATGTTGTCGACGAGTATGATATTCTCAACATATACTAGACGATAGATTTGAGCTACTAAAGTTTGTAGAATAAATAATGAGGTGTCACACTTAGATCTTTTGAATCGAAGAGATAGCGAAAACTTGACAAGTTCCTTCTACCAGTGTTGGGGTGTCTGCTTAAGCCCATATATTGCTTTTTTTTTTTAAAGCGAAAAACATGCATTAGCCATTCTAAATCCTTAAAGCCTTATAAAAATTTGTTCGTCTAGACGACCTTTTAGAAATGCATTATTGGTGTCGGGATTAAGTAAAACATCAATTATTTTGAACAACCTTAGAGAGAACCAAATGTACCATTGTGGGTTTGATTATTGAATTGAAGGTTGAATGATAATTCATTTTGGTTGTTTGAGTGAACCATTTTGCTGTAAGACGTGCTTTGTAGGAATCAAGAGTACCATACTATTTGTGCTTGATTTGAAAAATCCATTTTTAAGTAACAACATTGATATTGGGGTTGTAAGGAACTAGTTTCAAAGTGTTATTTTTGTTCAAAACACCATATTCTTCCTTCATAGAAACCTATCAATGATGGTACTTAACTTTAAGATCCTATTTAGTGGTCAATGGGACAATTTGTTAGGAAAGATTAACAATGTATCACTAATTTTCCTTGTTTATAAATATTATTTTGTGTAACTATATGATTGGGTGGTGGATGAGAGTAAATAGGTTGGTTATGGGAGGCTAGGGTGGTGCGTAAAGTGATTTGGGTTAGTGGATGTATCAATGTTTCAAAGTTTATTTGGTTTTCCAGTTAGATTGAAGCTATAGTAGGAGAATATGCGCATGAGAGTTGGGTTAAGATAATTTAGTGAGTCTAAATTGTTGAATATAAGTGAGAAGAGTTTAATTTAGGTTTGGTGGAAGCGGCTGATTGGATGAAATTTGGAAAGACATACATTAAGTCAATTGACGCAATTGCTGTTAACCAAGAAGCAAAGAACATTGTGTATCAGGTGTTGGGGATGTTGATGGTTGCAATTTATTGTCAATGAGAATCAACACTAGATATTTAGAGAATCTATAAAAGTACTAGGTGGACTTGGTGTGCTTCAGCACTAAAAGTGTGCACTAGTCAATGTTTGAAATGTTTTTGTAAAATTGGAGAAAATAGTTAAGGGGAAACTTAAGTATACACGAGATTTTGAGCATTGTTGTAATTTATTTTGCATGTGTGATTTTAGTCATGGATAATATAGACACCAGACTTGTTGGTTTAAGTGGGTTCTTCTTTAAACGATTTTTCATATAATGAATTATTTTAGAGGTTTAAGGTAGGACGATAGTTATCAAATGTACAACATGATGACAAGTAAAACTTAAACTACATAGAAGAAAAGCTTGCTGTAAAAGGGTTTCTGTTCATTTTAGGATGCGGCAATGTTGTTATTCAACATTAGCAACTCTTTATGGTGTGTATGAGGAACAGTAAATGTTCTATACTCTATAAACTAGAGGCGTATCATATGAACGTTGGTTAGCCCTATGAAAGGGAAGGGTGGTTAGAACCCATTGACAAAGAAGAGTGCACAAGAAAGTTAGAAGCATCTGACAAGGCTATCCCTTAAAAAGGGAAACCATTAAGGAAGTATCGACAAAATGACGAACTGTGTGGGGATGCATTATGAAAGAAATATTGTAAATTCAAGTGGTCACTTCGAGACAGTGACTAAGTATTATGGACCATGGTGGTCTGTAGCAAAATGATGTGCGACGCTTAAGGGTAAGGCGAACAAGGAGAACTACGAAGAGGTAGTCCGACCACTATGCAAACCAAGAGAGATTTTGGTCTGCAAGTATAGCGCGGGGCCTTGTTAGTCATACCAACGGATGGATGACGAGCAAGTCACATAGAATTAAGATAAGGAAAAAAGTTCGCTACGGACTAAATAGATTAGGGATACTCACCCAGAGCCTTTAGGATGATAAGTTAGAAGGAGGTATTGATGAGGCATGATGGTGAGAGGATGAGAACTACTTGGGTATAAGTAAGAGAAATGAGAAGAGTTCGCAGAGATGGCAATACGATTTAAGGAGTTGCCAAGGCTGATTGAAGGCAATGGAATGACCGAAAGGAAATTGCTCAACAATTTATCCGCCAATAGATAGGATCAGAAAAAGGAAAAATACCCACTACAACAACTTAGGAGAAATGTTCCTAGCAAGCAGGGAGTTATCATTATTGTTATTATTTATATTATTTATCTGAATCCTCGGCAAGGTGGGGTATGTATTGTGTAATGTAAAAACTCACTAAGTTCGTTCAAACTTACAAACTGTTTGATCCATGATTGCAGGATTTTCGGAATAAGGAACTTGATGAGGGACCAAGCCAGATTGAATAAATCAAGTATTGCCTTAGTATAGTGTCATGCACATAGGATAGGGGTCACCATTAGGGACTTCGCCAAGGGGGCGAACACGTTGTATCCAATTAGATTCTTTATGGTTCCGAAGTTACAAGAGTAGACTTTTAATTTTATAAACTCGATTGTACAATATTTCAATAAATAGGAAATTTAGTTGTGAAAGCCCAATTTCGTCCGGGCCCAGACAAAAAACCAAACAGACAAAATAAATAAAAAAATTCTGAAATATTAAAAGTCCAGTGCAATTACAATACCAACCTAAATTGCAGGCCCAAAATTACAAATCCAAAAGACCCAAAATTAAAAACCTTAAAGGCCCAATGACCCCAACAAATTATACAATTTTCAGAAAAAAAACAACAGAAACCTAGCGCTGCACCCTAGCCTACGTTACCGCCGCTCCTAGCGCCTGCGCTGCCGCTGCTCCTATCGCCTGCCACCAACTGCTCCGTCAGCCACCCCTGCAAAAAAATCAGTAAAAAAATGCAAGAGCAGTAACGAACAATAGTAAAAAATAGAAAAACAATATTGTTGTAATTTGGCTATAAAAAGCCTACAAAAACCGATTGTACGGGGGTTCTTTTTTTTTCAAAAAAATAGAAATCGAGATAAAAATAAATAAATAAAGCGATTGAAAAAAATTCAAAGGTGATCTTTTTTTATTTTTCTTTTTTCTTTGAATCTATTTATATATATAAATAAAATAAAAAGAAAAGAAAAAAACTCACTTGGTGGTCGTTTTCTGCCGTCGGCGCCGAAGGGTCTTCTCATTTTTCTGGAACTTTGGCTTTGATTTTGGTAGTTTTAACTGCAAATCGGAGTTCTACACACACACACACACCAAATTTCCAAATTTATAATAATAAATTTCACATTAACACATATATTCATTTCAATTCAATAATCAATACATTCAATATGTATCTACCAATTCAATCCATTTCAGTCAATTATCAAATGTCAATTACTCACCTCAATACTTACCATATACATTCAATTGAATTATAACAATTAACAACTAGGTTTGGATTATAGAAATACAAATCAGGAATTTCGAGCTATTCGACGTCGACTTTATCTTTCCCCTATTTAGTCGAGGATTCCAGTGCGACGTTAGTTACAGAATTAAAACAATTAAAATTCATCAATATAACACAATTCAATTTCATATTAAATATTTCAATTTTTTACTCAATATTTGCCTAAATTTCAATTTAGTCCCAAAACCGAGACTAATTTTTATTCTTCACATTTAATTTTATATTTTCATAAAAATTCAACTTTAAACTAAATTTAACTCCCTATTTTCACTTAAATTCCTAAATTTTGAATTTTTTACAATTTAGTCCCTATTACTCAAAATTTACCATTTATTCTACAATTTAATACCTTTTCATTTCTAGCTTAAAAATCTATCAATTTAATCCCTAATACTAAAATTATTCAACATTAACAACACTTAAAAACTTAACCATTGCTAAAATTTCGACATGGGTCGGGTAATGCTTAACACCGGGATTCCAAAAATATAAAAATTACAAGAAAATAGACTAAATTAACTAACCAATTGAACTTTGAACAATTTGAAACCGCGTCTTTCTCCTTTCTTTTTTCTTTCTGGTTCGTATGGCTTTCCAAACATATCATATATATATAATTATAAGTAATTACATCCAAATCCAATTATTAAATTATCCGAACACGCTCTAAATCCTATTTTTTTTTGAACTTTTAAGTTATTAACAACTTACCCAAAAGGGAAAGTGGTAATTTTCATATTTGTATTCCTATATTCTCTATTTTTTTTCCACATCTAAATAATCCATTTTCTCTCTGATTAAGATTTCTGCACATTTAATAAATTTAAAATCAAACATCTATCATTATCATATTATAAGCTTCTTTCTATAACATTTTCCGAATTTTTTGGCCATACAATCCAACTACATTATCTCCAATTCTAAATATATATTTTTTAAAAAGTGGGAAAATTTAATTTTAATTCCAAATTTTTCCCTCTTTTCAATAACCCATTTCTCCCATGAAAATGGTTAATTTTTTGTGTGGTCCTAAATCAAGCCACGTTGCTGGGCTAACAATGACATGCCCAAGACTCCAAATTTTATGCTATCTCAAATTTTGGGCTTCATGGTCTTATTGCCACAAATACTCCCATCTCCCTTTGCATTTGTCTCTTCCTATTTGGATAATTTCAAAAATAAAATTCATATATGCAAAAAAAAAAAATTCTTCTTATTTTTTATTTCAGGCTTGCATTAATTCAAAATTTGAGACAATACCATGCCAAATAATTTCTTTTCTCCCTTTTTTTTCTTCAATAATTTGAATTAAATTATTGACCACTCATGATTAATACAATATATAAAAATAGTACTTAATATATTGTGTTTACAAATATAATACAATACAGATGAAATTTTGCCTGAGTAATCACTTGGTATAAAAGTAAATTATTGTAGCACAAATAAATTAAGAATTGGAACAAAAAAAAAATCAAACTATTACGACACAAACTATGAAATGGAACCATCCATATTACGAACTAACTAATCAAACTAAAACCCACATATGGTAATAGCTCATGATGAGATTTGAAGATTCATACATTTTAATTGCACATGATAGGTCTCGAATTTGGATACTTAAAACCTAGAGCCTCCGCTTTTACCAACTACGTTAAGGCCTCATTAGCTATTAGAGGAAAATTTTAACTACACAAGTAAAGTTCAAACACTATTTGATGTGAATTTTTTATTATACCCTAAGGAGTGTTGTCACTATCTAAATCTGACTTGTGGAGTTAAAATTTTCATTGATAATGTATAAAATATTTTTTAAATAAAATAGCATGAAAACAATAATGTGTAAAGATCTGTAAATCAAGAATGATTAATCACCAACACGTGTTGGGTGTAGTGGTAAGACACATTGCATTTTTGTGTCATTTCTGATAAGAAAACTCAAATTCAAACTTTGAAGATGACATTGTTGAGAATAACAACTACTAACATTGAAAAGATTATTCATTCATTGGCAATAAAACTATTAACCTAGCAAATTCCATATAATGCATATCAAAAGATTACGAATTAACTAAACTAAAACCCACATACGATAATAGCTCATAGTGGGTTTTGGAGATCCGTACATGTTAATTGCACATGATGAGTTTCGAATTTAGATATTCAAAACCCAGAACCTCCGTCTTTACCAACTATATTACGGCCTCATTGTCACTATCTAAATCCTACTTGTGGAGTTAAAATTTTTACTAGTAATGTATAAAAGAGTTGTAAATCAAGAATGATTAATCACCAACACATGTTGAGTGTAGTGGTAAGAGATATTACATTTCTGTAAGGAAAGCTCAAATTCAAACATTGAAGATGAAATTGATAAGAGTAACAACTACCAACATCAAAAATAGTATTCCTCGTTGGCCTATCAAATTGCATATTTAAAGAGAAAATATTTTGAAGTACAAAAAATTAGAAATTCCCATTAATTTTCTTATAAATTTATCCACTAAATTCCCTAGTTTCTTTCTATCTTTTGTAAGTTTGTAGCTTTCACAATCTAAAAACCTTTATAAAATGGGACCCCAAGACCCATACCAATAAGATACCAACCTCTAATATATATTTTCCTATCTCACAAAATTTGAGCAAAAATAATGAAATTAATTAGAATCACAAACAGTTTATTCACCTTATCTTTCATTATCTCTTTTCCCAAATAAAAATACTACCAACAAAGTCCCCCGAACAGGAAAATCTTTGTGTGGTAATAAATGGAACAGATTTTAGTGGCAAAGAAACCACCTTAACTGGTATCCTCTATCAGATGAAATGAAAAATGATAGACTCCTGCAAAATGTAGCAATTATCACCTGCCACGTGGATCCATGATGTAATCTTTGATTGTGAGTTGTGTGGCCTTCAACAAATGAGCGAAAGAAAAACAGACTAACATATTTGATTTGGTTAAATTTTATATAAGGTCCCTATACTATGTGTTTTTAGTAAATTTAGTCTTATTATTATTTGAACATTTTCAATCTTTTTGCCTTTCAAAATGTTGCGAGACTAATAAATTTTATTAATTTTTTGTTTTCGCAAGATGCATACACCAACAAGTGATTGGATGATTGGAAGGAGTGTTAGTGAATTTCTTCCTAGAACATTTGGATTGAATTTAAATTTTGAAGTCATCATCTGTCTCGAATAGGATTAGTCTTAGACCATAAAATAGATAAGAACACATTTAATTATACCAAAAAATTGTGATATATACATATGGGGATTTATGTATAGTTAGAAATTAAAAAAAAATTAAAGGACAAAAAAATGTAAAAAGTATAAAAAAATAGATCTTAGGATTATAAATGCACATTTTTTTACCCATAAGGGTAAAAGTAATTGTTCAATATCAACATCAAAAGCATTGCAACAACTCCTATCGACAATTTACATTAAAACTTTTATAAGAATCAAAATTAATTACATTAGAATTCTCGTGATTGGTCTGATGATTAAAGACTGTTTACTTATAGAACTCACCCGAATTCAAACTTTCGAGAAGTAAGTGGGTGTGTGAATACTATAACCCTCTAATTATATATTACCAAAAAAAAAGGCATTGGAATCCCATGAAAACACCCGATTCCTATTGCAACCAAACACCTTAGCTTTCACAAAATTTGCCAAATTACATAAAAATATTATATTTGATCAAAATATAATAGAGGGGGACTAAATGTGTCAAAATGCATAATACATGGACCTTCTATGGAATTTGACCAAGATCTAAATATTAAACAAAATGCAGCAATCATCACCTGCCACGTTGATCCATTGATTGTAATACTTGTGGCCATAGCCAAATGGAAAGAAAAATTAAAAATAAAAAAAAATCCTTAATATTTGTCACCCACACAATATATAATCCGCATAAGTTTTGGGTAAGGCTCATCAAAGTCCAATCACTCCCAATACTTTCATAACATTTCACAAACTTCACTCTCGTGTCTCCAATGGCGGCCGCCGTCTCCACCATCGGTGCTGTCAACCGAGCACCGGTACTCCATACCCTCGGTTCTTTTATTACATGTGTGTCCCTAACCAAACATGTTCTGAGGATATCATATTGTTTGTGTTTTTTGCAGTTGAGTTTGAATGGATCAGGTGCCGGAGCTTCTGTTCCAAGCTCAGCTTTCATGGGGAACAGCTTGAAGAAAGTGAGCGCTAGGTTCAACAACAACGGCAAGGCTCCAGCGGGAAGTTTCAAGATTGTGGCTGCCAAAGAAATCGACGAAGACACGCAGACCGACCAGGACCGATGGAAGGGTCTTGCTTATGATATCTCCGATGACCAACAAGACATTACCAGAGGGAAAGGTATGGTCGACTCATTGTTCCAAGCTCCCATGAACGATGGTACTCACTATGCTGTCATGAGCTCCTATGAATACCTTAGCCAAGGCCTTCGCACGTAAGTACATATACATATACATCATATATACGCATTTCGATTTTTTGTTCAACCCTAAATTATAAATGGTTTGGATGATATAGATACGACTTGGACAACAACATGGATGGATTCTACATTGCCCCAGCTTTCATGGACAAGCTTGTTGTTCACATCACCAAGAACTTCATGACCCTTCCTAACATTAAGGTCTGTATGTCACCTATAACATATCTAGTGAAATCTTTTTTTTAAATAAAATAGCATTAAATTTACCAAATTTTACTACAATTGTTTCTATTACAGGTTCCTCTTATCTTGGGTGTTTGGGGAGGCAAAGGTCAAGGAAAATCTTTCCAATGTGAGCTTGTCTTTGCCAAGATGGGAATCAAGTGAGTTCATGTTTTTTTAGATGCAAATTCAAGGTCTTGAGTATATGGCAACGGGTGAAGTCAAAAAATTTTGTGGGCTATAGTTAAACTATAAATTTGATGAAATTTTATTATTGTATTAACTTAAAAATTTACTAGTTTTAAAAGGTTAAATTATAAATTTTCTATTTTTAGAAGGTTTATAATTTAATTATAATTTTTTAGAAGCAAAATGCAATTATTCTTTTGTGTTAACTTAAAATTTTACAATCGCTAGATGAGCTAAACAAAAATTTACCATAGCTAAAATATTAAATGTCAATAACTTTAATGATTAAAATGGATAAAAGGTATAAAATTGAGGGTTAATTTGGTTGGTTTTTTAAAATTAGAGTCAAAATTAATGAAATGTGTAAATAATTAGGGTCTATTGTGCAAATAGAAACATGCTAATGAATTAATATAATGAATTAACATCACAGCCCCATTATGATGAGTGCCGGAGAATTGGAAAGTGGGAACGCCGGAGAACCAGCCAAGTTGATCAGGCAAAGGTACCGTGAGGCCGCCGACATTATCAAGAAAGGGAAAATGTGTTGCCTCTTCATCAACGATCTCGACGCTGGAGCCGGTCGTATGGGAGGAACCACACAATACACAGTGAACAACCAAATGGTGAACGCCACACTCATGAACATCGCTGATAACCCCACCAACGTTCAGCTCCCCGGTATGTACAACAAGGAAGAGAACCCTCGTGTTCCGATCATCGTCACCGGTAACGATTTCTCGACGCTGTACGCGCCTCTCATCCGTGACGGTCGTATGGAGAAGTTTTACTGGGCACCCACCAGGGAAGATAGGATCGGTGTTTGCACAGGTATTTTCAGGACCGACAATGTTCCCGTTGATGACCTTGTTAAGCTTGTTGACACCTTCCCGGGCCAATCCATTGGTAAGCTTCTCTTTCAACACTTTTTCAATTCGTGGTCTCTATACAAAGGTCTAATTTTTGTTTTAGTCCCTCCACAATGCTAAAATTCAAAAGTTAATCCTTCTAATCTGGTGTGCTCGCAAGTTATTCAAGTTTGACTTAAAAATTCGAATCTGATTCAATCATTCTCGAGCAACTCAAGCTATTGAGTAAGTCGAATTCAAGTATTTTAGTACTTGAGCCTAATTTGTATATTTTATGAATTTATTTTTAATACTTTGATGATAAATTACTAGTTCATCTAAAAAAATGGGTATATAGAACAAGGTCAAGCTTAAACTCGAGTTTGGCTATACAATTGTGTGTGAATGAGCTTAATTGACCTCAAGCTTATATAGTAGTATTTGATTTAGCTTGAGCTAAGTTTCAAGCAGTGATTTCTAAATTAAATTTGAGCTTGAACTTCTCAGTATATGAGCTCAACTCAACTCGATTACAATCCTATTAATAGGTCCAAATTGATAGCATCATATTCAATCTACAATAAATTTACATGTCAGCCAAATCTTTAAGTCTATTTAGATATTCTGATAACATTATAAAAGTAGAGGTATCGAATTTTGTCAGATTAAATTAACCATAATTAAATCCCATAGGAATTATCATTAACGGTGTATTTGCATGTGTGTGGTTCAATTTGTAGACTTTTTCGGTGCTCTGAGGGCCAGAGTTTACGATGACGAAGTGAGGAAATGGATCGGAGAGGTCGGAGTCAATGGTGTCGGGAAAAAGCTCGTGAACTCGAGGGAAGGGCCACCATCTTTCGAGCAACCGAAGATGACCATTGAGAAGCTGTTGGAATATGGATACATGCTTGTTGCTGAGCAAGAGAATGTGAAGAGGGTTCAATTGGCTGACAAATATTTGAGTGAAGCTGCCCTTGGAAATGCTAATGACGATGCTATCAAGAGAGGAGCTTTCTAAATGGGAAATTAAGCTCTAAGGGAAGAAAAAAATCTATATTGGGCACAAACAAAGGAAATCCCCCCTTTGTGTCTTAATTGAATGTTGTTTTCCTTTTGTGTTTTAAGTGGATTTGCATCCTCTATTTTTGTGTTATAAAATCTCCACTTTGTTCTTGTCTTAAATGTTTCACTTTATTTGTTCCAATCAACTTTTTTTTTTACATGATTAGTTTTGAATAAAAAATTTCCTGTTAAAAGATTGTGTTATTTGATAAAAAAATTGAATTTTTTTATAGGAAAAATAATTTTTTTTGGTTTCCATTTCACGAAAAAAAAATTATTTTAATTTTTATTTAACTTTTTGCCTCTTTTTATCTCTTGAACTTATATTTGTTTGTCAAATCACCCAGAAATTGATAGAAAAGTTAATGTTTGTTAACTTTGCTAACGTTGCATACACGTAGAATGTCACGGAGATGACATGTCAACATTTAATTAATTTTTTAAAATTTTAAAAATTAATTAAATGTTGATGTGGCATACACATGGTAAGTTAACCAACTTTAATTTCCATCTATTTTGAAGTGATTTAATAAAAAACGTAAGTTTAAGGGTTAAAAAAAGATGAAAAAAAATAAATGGAGGGCTAACATAACCAAATAAGTCATTATGCCATAAAAATATTATGCGAAAACTGGAATTGAGAGAAAAAAAAGTTAGACCTATTATGTGATATATTGTTTACTTCGTATTTATATATTATGTCATTTAAATCACATGAAAATAACTTTATAATAATGTATCGGAAAAATTAAAAAATTATTTAAAATTTTAATAAAAAATACTAAATTATTAAATACTAAACTAAAAATAGTATAAATTTTTTTTTTAAAAAAAATGAATGTATTTAAAACAAGCTAAAGTTAATTATCTAAAAAAGCTTAAGTAGGTTAAAATAATGACACTATTTTATTTTATATACTTTACAAGCAAAATCGAGAAGTTAATTTTAAGGTATAGTGAAAAATTAAATATGTAAAAAATAGATAATGAACTATAAAGTGAGATTACGTCCTTAAATTATCAATGTTATATTAATAATGTCTAAGAAAAATAGATGTTGTAAAAATTTAGTTTTAAGATTTTCGGAGCTTTTATGAAAGCTATCGGCCACTCTTTTCTATTCAATTTTATTTTTTTCAGTTTTTAATTTTAAAATTCATGTCTCAAAATTTAACTTTTCTTTAAACTTTAATTTTAAATTATGCCATTTTACATGTAATTTGATTGTTAAATTAACAGTTTCAATAATAAATGGACCTTATTGATATAGCATCGATAGTTTAGGGATGTAATTAAAATATTTTGAAGTTTGGGGATTAATTTAGAATAAATATTGTAATTTGAGGATGTCTAGTGAATTAACTCAAAAATTATTTTAAATTAAATTTAAATAAATATTTTATTAATAAAATAGAATTCAAATTAGTCAAAATTTAGCCTTTTTGCTTCCTTTGGACTTAGAGATATATAATGGGCTATTATTGGCCCATTTAGAAACCCTTGGGCTTTAGAGAGGATAATTTGTTTTATTATTGAAGCCCAAAATAGTATTTGTCCATAAATTTAGAAATTTACAAAAAAATACATACATATTTTAATTAATTTAAAAATGTAAATCCAACTGCAAACACAATTATTATATTTTTTAAATTCATTTTACATTATAAGTATTATATTTTACTTGCAATTAATTTTTAATTTCACAAATAAAATTAAAAAAAATCCTTTTAATAAATTTTTATTGTATAAAAGATAAATGAGAAAGGGACTCGATTCATCTAGTATACAATGGTGATGTGCATGCTTGCATCATTGGCATGACATCACATTAAGCAACCTCATATGAGGACTTAATTGAATATAAAATATAAATGGAATATTATTATTTAAATTTGAATTAATTAAGTTATTTGTTCAATGCTTAAAAGTTTATTACAAAAAGTCGATTAAGTTTTAACTGAATTGGCATGAGCATTATTGTTAATATAAGAGGACATGGGTTTGAATGCGTTGAATCGTATTATCCTCCTATTTATAGGTTGGGGAGGGGCTATAGATAGTTCTAAGTATTTAGTAAAAAAATAAATATAATCAGAACTTATAATAAGATTACTGCAAAATTGCATTTAGTAAATCTCAAAATATATTTAATTATTTAAACCTTAATTTATTATAAATAAAAACAAAGTGAATGAATATCCAAATATACGAAAATTACACACCCATCACATCCCTACTATAAAAAGAGAAAGTGATGGCTTACCAAACGATACGTGCAATTAGGCTTACGAGTTTTGGTAAAATTTTGCTTTAGGTCCCGAAAAGAAATTGATTTTTATGGTTTGCAAAATAAAATCATCATTTGTTTCCAAGAAAGTCCTCTATGGACTATATTAGAAGAGAGTGTCATTTTGACACTTAACCTTAAAAGTTTTGTCGAATTGCTTTTTGTTAGATTAAAAAAATTGAATGAATTGGTAAAATGTTAACGTTATTGATATGGTAGCTCGTGTGACAATTCACACGTACTTTATTGTTGACATTGATAATTTTTTTAAATTTTTTTATGATTTTTTATGAAGTACATGCCTAATGATGGTGGCCTTGCCCCCTTAAAAAGGAAAAGTTTTGTTTAAGTCCCTTTAAAACCATAAAATTGTAATTTAATATCTTTTAGAAATTATAAAGTTAAAAACTTCCAATGAAAAAATTGCAATTTCACACTCAGTAAATTTATAATTTAATTTTGGCCACTCCAAAAAATTTCCTAGCTTCGCCCCTTATATAGGGGTGAGTAAAATCCAATTTGATTTTAAAAACTCGATAAAATATTAAAATTTTGAATTAAATAGTTCGAGTTAATAGAGTTATTTGGATCAACTTGAATAAAAAATCAAAATTTTCAATTTAAATCAAATATGAATTGCACAATTTGAGTTATCCGAAAATTCGAATAAAAAAAGGCAAAACTATTTCTAAAGTTAAAAGTCAAAACTGTGCCGTTTTAATAAATATTTACCCGTTAAGTTAAAAGATAAAACCATTATATTATTTATTTAATTAAATAATCTCGTATTTTATCTACTGATTAAATAATAAATTTATGTAAACCTAATAGTGAGTTAAATAATGGTTGGATGGACGGTTATGGAAAGACACTCAGCTTACAGTCAACTGAAATAACATGGAATCTGCAGGCGGCGTGGTCCACGTTTAAAATAACATGGGGCCAGCACGCGGCATGGGATCAAAACATGTAGACCCCACGTGGATACATTTTTTCTCTCGCTCTCGCTTTCTATACTGTGCCCTACAGGATCATGAATCTTCATGCTACTTCTTCATACAGTCTTTTAATCAACCCAGGTGTCACAAGCTGGGTTGATCTGTGGTGGACGGCAGAAAGTGGCTTGGGTTAATGGTCCACCTCAATTACACGTTTACCACAAAAAAGAGAAAAAGTACTAAGAAAAAAGAAAACCATAATGAAATATAAATTTCTTTTAATGCTTAATTTCAAGATCCGCCATTAACGATAAATTATGTTTTAGTTGAAATGATGAAATAGAAATATATGGGTTTTTTTTGATTTTATAAATAATATAAACAGATTAAAATATACTTATAATAATATAAATTATTTTGTAAAAATATCTTTTTTTAAGGTTTGTACTTGTCGTTTTTAATAATGTTGTCTCTAAAGTTTAAATTTATATTTTCTAATGTGTCTTACCGTAATATTTTTACTTGAATTCGTATTCGATTAACTCATTACACCAATTTAATTAAAATTTGTATTATGGTAGACATAATAATAACATTAGAAGAAAGTTTTCAAAAGTTTTTAGCTACGAATGTTTCAAATATAAATTATTACAATTTAAATGATAGGAGAAGAACTAAATAAATGTAGTATAATCGTGTTAAATAGAGACGAACTTAAAAAATTATTTTAAGAGGATCGTAGATGGATCATAAATTATTATGGGTAAGGTATAATTTTATCATTATAAAAATATATAAGTGCATGGGTTCTTTTTACATGTTTATTAATTTTTTTTTGAATAATCTCATTTTAGGTTCTGATCATATATGTTCCTTTTGACACAATACTTAAAACTACCTATAGTCTCCCCAACCCATAAATAAGAGGATAATACGTTTCAGCTCACTAAAACCCACATCCTCCTGCATCGGTACAATCGAGTTAAAACACAATCGACATATGTGTATTAAATTTAAGTGAAGTGATATGGTTTAATCTAATCTAGAGTTTGTCTTTTGGACAAATTTTTAATAATGATGATTTAACTTTTTGTGTGTGTGTTTAATTTGATTAAATTATTAAGTAACATGGATATTTAATTTAATAAATAATTCCCAAAAGTTTGGTGAGGTAGCCACTAACATGATAGTAGAAGAAAGTGTATTTTCTAATACAACGTGTGTTTATTTGACATTTGGTGTTTGTATTCATTCCATTGATTAAATTAATACTTAAAACTTTAAATATAAAATCCATAAAATGGTCAGACCATGCAGGTAATGGTTAAAATAATAGGGCATTAGATTATGTTATTTAATTTTTACCTAAAATTATATTGTTTTTCATGCTTTGGTCAACATTTGATTTTTTTTATATTAGTAGTTTATATATCTTAATTTAATAGGCAATGTTAAAAATTACCAAATATCTCGTTTTTTATTAAATTATTTTTTAATAAATTTTTTTGCATAAGCTCGGAACGAACGGAGATAGAATCAGACTGATTCCCTAAGTGCTTTTTTGGACGTTTTTCAATGTCCTGGCTATTCACGGAATGTGGGAAATGGATGAATAATCATCTGCTTCCGGAAGAAATTGAAGGATTTCTTGGGAATCCTACAAGATCCATTCGTTCTTTTTTTCTCTAATAGATGGTCAGAACTTCATCTGGGTTCGAATCCTACTGAGAGGTCCACTAGAAATCAGAAATTGTTGAAGAAAGAATAAGATGTTTCTCTTGTCCCTTCTAGGCGATCAAAAAATAAAGAAATAGTTGATATGGTTCCGAAAGATGAACTGGGCAGTTCCAATAAGATTTCATTCTTGAACAAAAATGGAACCGAACTGGATCTAGTGTATTTTAAGGGATTTGCCTTTTCTATTGATTCCTACGGATTGAATTTTTTTTTGAATAAGCTCATTATAAGTTCTGATCATATCTGCCTTTTTGATACAATGTTTAGAACTACTCATAGTCCATCCCCAACCCATAAATAGGAGGATAATGTGCTTTAGCGCACTCGAACCCATGTCCTCATGTATTGGTAACAATACCCATGCCAATTGAGTTATAATTCAAGCGACATTTTTTAGTATTTTATTAAATATTTATTTATTAAATTATTTTTAGTATTTTAAAAAATATATATTTTACCTTAAAAAATAAAAATAAAATTTTATATTTCAAATTTGCTATTTGTTAATATTAATAAAGCTTAAATATGCATTTGGTTGGAAAACTTTGATGAGGATAGTGGATGAAAAGTATGTTTGGGTATTAAGTTATGATAAAAATAAATAAAAATATAAGAATCAAATTGATAAAAGAAATCAAGTTCTTAGACTAAATGCATAATTGACCATATTAATATCTACCTATTGAAATTTAAACTTTTAATGGAGAGGTTAATTAAAGAAACACCAATTTAAAAAAAACAATTAGGGATTTAGGTATTTTTTTTCTAAATTTAAGGAAATAGGTCAATTTTGGAGAGAGAAATAGAAAACACGTCTTGCAATGCTTCCTGCAAGACATGTTTTCTGTTTTTTTTTAAAATATATATTTTTGTTGGGTGTTGAAAATTTTGGGAGAAAATTTATTTGTGTTAGTGTTTGAGTTTGACATTGTGATAGTTTTAAGGTATGTTTAAGTTTACGGTGATGCGATAGTGCTTGGAGACCCACACATTTTATCTGTTAGTGGGGATAGAATCATCACTTTAGAATCCCATCGAATTGCAACTCAGGCTCTTAGTTCACGGTGGTTATATGGTCGTGGGTTAAAGTATAAGTCGGGCCCCCAGTAGATGGTGGTTATGTGGTCACGGGTTCAAGTTTTATAATACTGAAAGAAAATACTTTATAAACCTCATACATAAGTTTGAGATCATAATCATAGGGGGAAAAATGACTTTCAAATATAATCAACTTATTCTTTTTCTCCATCTCCACCAAAGGTAATATCCTTAACCTCATTGTCTATAATTTGTGACAGAGTTGGGAGCAAGAAGGCTTTTAGGGGGAGGAGTGATTGCGATGGTGGAGAATAAGTTGAAACTCGAGTCGAGTCGAGGCGGTAGTGGTTGTAATTATTAATGAGTTCTTTAATCATACAAATCACATACAAAACAATACAAAAATTATTTTTTTCTTAAATTGTAAATAAGTATATTATTAATGTAAAATAGAATAGAACAACTTTTTTATTATATAATTGGAATAAGTAATTATGGATGGAAAAATTCAATATAATACAAATTAAAATTTAATAAAGCAAATGATGATTTACATGACAAAAATTTAAATAAAATATTCATCGGCATCGCCGGCCCGAATGTGTGCCACAACTTGGTAGGTGTCGGTTACGAGAAGGATTTCGTTATAGTTGGAGTTTCAACTCTTCATATTCTTCATCTTTACTTCGACCTCCATGTTGATCTCCATCTTCATCTTCATCTCCTTCTTCCGTGCTAGAGTGCATTTGGATCCTAGGTTTCCATCGTATATCGCCCGTTGTATTAATAGGTGGTTGCAAAAATGACCCACCTCTATAGAACAGTAATGTTGAAGGTGTTTGCAACACTACCAGTGGATAAGTGTATTGTGTCGCATAATCCGATTGTGAATAGAATGTTGGAATTGTCGGTAATGGTAGATACATCGGTGTTGTTTTCGGCATTGGCGTGTAATATGGTCCTGGGATGGTTGTAGTGCAAAAAATATACATAGAGAAGGTTTTAATGCATAGTATGATGGTGTATAATGTGGTGCTTGTGTAAAAAAAAACGGGGTAGTGAAATTACAAAAAAATATGAACCATATTGATTGGGAGGTTGCGCACCCATCGGTGCCTCATGTGGGGTTGGAGTTGATGATGATTCCATCGAGGCATGTACTCCCGACCTAGGATTCATGCAGGGTCATCTTGGCTGCCTACAACGATGTTGTTTACTCCTTTCCTCCTCTAGCAGTAGATATAACTTACTATGAAGTCTAAACCATGTCATGTAATTCGGAGAGGTCGCCAAATCTGGTGGGGAAATTGGTTTGCGCATAGGTATGAAATCGTAACTATACTCCCAAATGTAGATATATTTGGCATGGAATTTCAGCCAATCTTCATTGGTTTTTCCCCGTAAGTCGATATTATGTTATTCATCGAGCTCCTGGGGTGACAGTGAATTAATTTGCTTAAACCTAAACTAGCACATCACTCGATTGAATTCGTGCATTTTGACAGTTTAACAACCTATCAATGACACTTTGACAAGCCAAATATTGCGATTGGCCAAAAATTCTGCCAGGATGCATTCTTGAATTCTTGGATCAGAGTATGACATCTATTCAAACTATAGTATGAAATTATAAATTTTATTATGGACCTAATATTAAATTTCAAATTCTTACGTAAATATTATATAATTTAAAATTCAAAAAACTAACCTCGGCTTCAAATCATTGATCTAACAATAACCGGATATCTTCGAGCTTGTTTGGTATACCTACATGACTCGTGTCATTCTTCCATCTATTTAAATAATATTCTATTCAAAAAATATAATAGTGAAAAAAATATTATGATACTTATATTATCAAATGAATTTTACCTTATTACGAGTAAGAATTCATAAGGGGTGTTTACTCGAGACATAAAAATGATAGCCAGTACCATGTACATGATTGAAGGACTATGCAACCATCGATTTTAATTTTTTGTGATTTCATTGCTCGACACATCTCTTGGTACAGTGTCGCCAACACAGTTGATCCCCAACTGAGTCATCCCGCTTCTTTCAAGTCGACTAGTTGTAGTAGCCACCTTAAATGTATTAGATTTCAAGATTTATCAGGCATTAGAAGCCTCCCTATTAACCTCAGGATGAATGCTCCTGCATATTGTTCTCTTTCAACGACACTCATAGAGTTGTCGATATAATTGAAATTGTCTTCTAACCATTTCATCTCTATCAAACTACCACTAAACTTGTCCAATACATTTCCTAATAGTTGCTCGTAAATCGTGCTCCAATCGCCAATGCCCACTACCCACATAACGATTGTCTCATCCACTGGTAAACCAAGTTGTTATCCAATGTCCTCAAGTGTAATTGTACACTCACCGCACAGAAGATGGAATATGTGTGTCTCGGGTCTCCATCTTTTCACCAAAACACTGATAAGTGTGAGATCCAATTTAGTCCCCCCGAGCATATGAGACACGTGCAAGAATCCCGCCTCTTGCAAGTGTTGTTCAATAATATGCGGTGCCCTTTCACTTAAATTGTGTATGTACGTCTCCATAATATGATATTAGTCTGATTATATAAACATAAAAAGATGATAAAATTAATAGCGTTAACAACTTAATAATTGAATTAGTTAAAATAAAAAAATTAATAATATTTTCTTAACATTTGCAATTGAATGTCGGAAATGTACTTACCATCTAAACGAATAAGTGACATTAACATTTTTAAAATTATAAAATTAAATAAAATCAAAGAAATTAGAAAATATAAAATTAAAACAAGAAGGATTTGAAAGAAATTAAATGAAAAATTAAGAACTTAATAATTAAAAACATTTACAGATTAAAATTTGAATGCAAAGGATAGAAAATGAGTTAAGGGTCCTTTTGTTTACATGTAAAAGGTTTTACGGAAAATATTTTTCGTATTTTCCTGTGTTTGTTTCACAAAAAACAGTTTGGTCAGCTAAAAATAACTTACAGGTCAACGGAAAATAAGCATTTTTCATTGTAAAATGACTTACCATTTTGAAAAGCGTAAGTCATTTTCCGAAAAAGAGCTCATCAATAGATTATTTTACTTTTATATAAGAATTAACTTAAATCAAGTTTAATATTATTATATTGATAATAAATTTTATTTTTAAAAATATTTAAAATATTTTTAATATTATTAAACATACGTATTTAATTATTTATATTTAGTTATATAATAAATTATTTATATAATTAATATAATTTATTATTTTTAATAAATTATTTAATATTTAAATTTTATTTTAATAGTAAGTTTAAAAAAATAATTTTAAATAATATTATTCACATGTTATTGAAAATATCAATATTAATATTTTAATACTAAATATTTATTATAATTATAAATATATTAATAATAAATGTTTTGTAGTATAAAAGTTAAAATATGTCATAAGTCTATATACTCTTCACAAATTTACAATTTAGTTTCTGTACTTTTATTTTTAAGAATTTAGTCCCTCTACTTTCTAGATTTGAAAATCAAGTCCAACTGCTGACATTGTTGATTTTTTTTGTCTATTTTATTAATGTCACATTTTTAAATAAAAAATACTCAGTTGGTAGTCATGTAACTAAAAAATGATCATTGCAATGAACCTAAATTGAACAAAATATTTTTAATATATGTAAAAACAATGTAAAATATAAAATTATGGATATAAAATAAACTCAATTAAATAATGAAAAAATAAAAAAAATCTCATATGTATGTTTATTTAATTGAAAACGACTTTTATGAAATATTTTTAAAGAATCTGCCAAACAAAAAAAAAATTTTATACAGATTTATCTAAACACTAAAAAATATTTTTTTTTTCAAAAAAGTAAGTTATTTTTTAGAAACTTCAGAAGCCTGTAAAGTAAATAAACTAGTTGACATTAACTATTAGAGTGACCATTAGATGAAAACGCGTCTAAGATTTTCGGCGATATTCATGTGAAAAGGTGAAAGATTCATCAAACTCTATGTTAATTTCACTCAAGAAGTAGAATTGCATCATTTCTAAAGGTTTGAATTTCCTCGTAATTCCCTGTAAATCCTCACCTGAGTTCATACACCAGTAATTAGTCCTTTAATTCCCACCTTAGCTATAAATCTCTCTTTAGCTCTCCTTTCTATTCTCATTTTCTTCAACCCCAAAAAGCAAAAATTTCAATCCCAATTCCCCTTTGCATGGCAAAGGAGTTGTTTTTTTTCTGGGTTTCTCTTGTTTTTTCATCAAACCCAGTTTTTTCTCACTTCATCTTCAATGGGTTTCATGATTCAGGCGACCAAATGAGCTTAAATGGAGTTGCAGGCATTACAAAGAGTGGGTTACTCCGTTTAACCAATATTACCCAAGATGCAATTGGCAGAGCTTTTTACTCATCTCCTTTTCAGTTCAAGAACTCCAGCAATGGCAAAGCTTTTTCTTTTTCAACAGCTTTTGCTTTCGCCATGGCTCCTGCGTACCCAACCCTTGGTGGCGGCCATGGCCTTGCTTTTGTTCTTTCTCCTTCAAAACAAATTGCAGGTTATCACAGTCAATATCTAGGCTTGCATAATCCAAGTGATCATCATGGGAATAATTCAAGTAACCATGTTTTTGCAGTAGAGTTTGATACTTGGAGAAATCTAGAGTTTGGTGATAAAGATGATAATCATGTTGGCATTGATTTGAGTAGCATGCATTCAAATGCTTCAGCAACTGCTGGATATTTCCTTGAGAACTCAACAATGCAAAAGTTGAATCTCAATAGTGGGAAAGTGATTCAAGCTTGGATTGATTATGATTCAGCTATAAATCGATTAGAGGTTAAGCTTTCAACTTTATCTAAGAAACCCAAAAAATCAATCTTGTCCTTTGGTGTTGATCTCTCACCATTTCTCCATGATTCCATGTTTGTGGGGTTTTCAGCTTCAACAGGTAAGCTTGCAAGCTCTCACTACCTCTTGGGATGGAGTTTTAACATGAGTGGAGAGGCTGAATCTTTGTCTTTACCTTCTTTACCTTCACTTCCAAGGCCTAAACAAAACTACACTGCCTTAATCCTATGTGTCATATTTCCAGCTGTTCTTTTAATGATATCACTTGCTTTCATCTCGTTTTACCTTGTTAGGAACATGAAGAATTTAGACATGATTGAGGCTAAGGACCTTGAGATTGGTCCTCAAAGGTTTTCTTATCAAGAACTCAAGAAAGCAACAAAGGGTTTCAAAGACAAAGAGCTACTTGGTTTTGGTGGATTTGGCAGAGTTTACAAAGGAACTCTGCCAACCACAAACACTCAAGTTGCTGTCAAACGAATCTCTCATGAATCAAAGCAAGGGATAAGAGAATTCCTGTCTGAGATTTATAGTATCGGTCGTCTTCGCCATAGAAATCTTGTTCAGTTTCTAGGATGGTGTCAATGCAGAGGTGATCTCTTATTAGTCTATGATTTTATGCCTTGTGGTAGCTTGGATAAGTACCTGTTTGATGAGCCAAAACAAGTTCTAAGTTGGGAACATAGGTTCAAGATCATCAAAGGTGTGGCTTCAGGTCTTTTGTATTTGCATGAAGAATGGGAACAAACTGTAATTCATAGAGACATCAAGGCAGGCAATATTCTGCTAGATTCTGAGCTAAATGGAAGACTTGGTGACTTTGGTTTAGCCAAGTTATATGACCACGGCTCGAACCCGGGCTCGACCACGGTGGTTGGCACATTTGGGTACTTGGCACCTGAGCTTCCAAGAACTGGTAAGCCTAGTACAAGTACTGATGTGTTTGCATTTGGTGCACTTTTGCTTGAAGTGGCATGTGGGAGGAGACCTATTGACCCAAAGGCATTGCCTGAGGAGCTGATCTTGGTGGAGTGGGTGTATGAGAAGTGGCAAAGTGGGGCAGTTCTTGAAGTTGTGGATTCAAAATTGAAAGGCGACTTTGATGAGTGTGAGGCTATTCTTGTGATTAAACTGGGCTTGATGTGTTCCAATGAAGTGCCAGAGGCGAGGCCTACAATGAAGCAAGTCGTAAGGTACTTGGAGGGGGAAGTGGCACTGCCGAAACTGGTGCCATCACCTGGTGGATATGGTAGAAACGAGGGCAATCGAAGTGACAGTATCGCGTTCGAAGATTATGTGCATTCGTATCGAAATTCATCGTCCGCATGCTCATCGGCTTTTGAAAACCAGGACATAGATGTTGAAGCAGGTTTAACAACACATATCAATCTCAGCAGAGGAAATGGCAGATAGCCATTGAAGAGCAAGACAGAGTTCTTTGCCTTTTTAGGAATGTTTTTAGAGAAATGCTTTTTTTTCCTTCTCTTCAAGGATTGTTAAAAGGATTATATTTTTGTATTATGTTCAAAGAAATGTTTTGTAAAAAAGGGTAAAAACAAAAACTGTAATTGCAATAGTGCTTGGACCTGTGATTACAATTTTAACTACGAAATAAATAAAAATACTTTCTTACAATACAACTAATGATTCAAGTCTTAGCACTTGCAACCTCACCATTATACAAAAATTACATCACTCTCCCACTAGCTTATCCTTCGCAAGCTTAGCTTGCTTACAAAAACAATACACATATACACATCCCTCACATGAATAAAGTTGTGCTCTATAAAATGTGACTTTACTTGTTCCGCAAGTAACTTGACTTAATCATCAAGAAACTTCAAATCTTTAATTTTAATTTAATTGGTCTTTACTCATCCAAAATCATAAAAGATAAATAGTCAAATGCTTTTGTTCTAAAATTTAAAACTTAATTGGGCTAATTTTGGTTTTTAAGTCCCTCCACAATGCTAAAACTTGAAATTTATTTTTTCTCCTTTAATTTGACATAATTCCGTCCCTACTCTCTTTATTTTTTGAATTGCTAATTTTCCGTTATTTCATTAACATTTTCTGTTAATTCTATTTGAAAATCCAAGCATAATCATAAATTTACCCCTTAATTCTTATAACTTTGGTTGCCTCCATATTTTTTCTTTTATAAATCAGTCCTCAATCTTTTATTTTTGTAGTTGAACAAGAAAAAAAGCATTTAGTTTTTGTAAAATTGAACAAATTCCACAACAATTTAGTGGAATCCCTAAACATTACACTAGATGCTGATATGACAACTCGTGTTTTATGTTGAAAATTTAAAAATTATAAAAAAAATTAAAAAAAATTGTTTTATTTTAATTTTAAACATTAAGCATATTTTAATTTCCCGCTAATTCTGCTTGTGGAAACTAAAAACTCTTTACGTTCATTAATATTCAAAGCTAATAATTCCAATTGATTAAAAGTTTAACTTTAAAATGTTATTCCTTTAAATTATGTTCTTTCAATACCAATTAAGTACGTATATTACACTCTCATACAAACCTTTTCAACATTTAATCTTTATTTAAACATCGATCTCTCAAGTTAAAAGGCTTAATGCATATTTTAGTTCCTAAAATATATTGGACTTTTTTAACTTTGGTTATTAAAGTTTTTCTTATCCATTTCAGTCCCTAACATTATCAGATTTTTCTAGTTTAGTCCTTTGAACTCGACTAAAATATCTAACCAATCATATACTGCTACATGTCATACAATGTCATCCGAAAAAAGCATTAAAAATCTTTAAAAATGAAAAAGTACAAAAATTAAAAGAAGTTACAAAATTATTAAAAATTGAAAAAAATTATAAAATTACAAAAAATTATATAAATAATTACTTAAATTACTAAATTTTTTTTAAAAAAGTAGAAATTTTAATATTTTTAAAATTATATGAACCACATTTCCTAGAGTATGAGGTTATTGTCTCTTGGAAGGATATCGCATATGATAATTATCTTACGATTCAAACAATCAAAATTTGGATTTTTTTCAAATTATTTAAATAAAAAAACAGTATTTATTATTTAAATGATCGTTCAATTTCTAGTAACTGTGATTTATAAAATTTTAAAAATATTAAATATATTTTTTAAAACTTTTAGTAAATTTTTATATTGTTTTTGTAAATTTTTAAAGATTTTTTAGGATTTTCGAATGATAACGTGGTAGCATATGATTGACTAAATATTCTAGTAATTAGTTTTTAATGTCCAAAGGTCTAAATTGGGAATATCTAATAATATTAGAGACCGAAGTAAGCTAAGAAAACTTTAAAAACTAATATATATATATTTTAAAGGCTAAATTGTGCATTAAGCCAAATTTAAACATTTTTCTTAATCTCTATCTAGCAATTACAGAAAATAGATATTATACTTCCATATAGAAAATTTAACAAATCTTTGCTACTAAGTAGACCACAATTGTTAATTTCTTTTTGAAAAATGAAATTCGTTCAATATTTTTTAAATTTGATTATCGGCTGGGTTTGGACTACGAAAAATTAGTTTAAAATTTTATCTAAACTCAGCTCAGATTAAAAATGCTAAACTCGAACTCGATCTGACTCGCCCGTATTAAATTCTTTTAGATTATTTTTTATATAAAAATAAATTTAAACAATATAATACATTAAATACATTAAGAACATTAAAATAAATATTTCCCAACAAATTGAAAATACAGAAATCTTCATACTTAAATAACAATAAGATAGTTGTAGCTTAACAAGCAAATACCTCTAAAATAGTAGCAAAATTAACAATAAAACAATAGTTATACAATATCCAAACAATAACAACAAAATAATAACAATATAATAATGAAATGGTAGCAAAACAATAACAAAATAACTTATTCGGGCCGAACCCAAACCAAAAAATTCTACCCGATGCTTGACCCATTTAGAAAATAGACATTATTTTTTGTCTCAACCCTTTTTTTCAAGCCTATCTAAAGTTTTCAAACACTTCACATTTTTTCCACTATTATTCCTATCTAAAGTTTTCAAGGCTGCCATTTTGACAACATCATTGCTTTCAGCAAAACCTCTCAAGTTTCCTAGTTTAACAAGAAGTACCTTTTGTAGACGAAGAAAACCTCGACCCAGAGCAAGTGGAAAGACATATTCTAGATTTGGGCATTCTTTTATCTCCATATTTTTCAAGTTCGGCAAATAAAGTGTGTTGGATTCAGCATTACTTTCCACCTCCATGAAAACTCTTTTCAGTTCATTGCAACCAACTATCTTGAGTTCTTCCAGTACTATTAGGCTTCGAACAATGGATATTGAGAAGAGAGATTCCAATTTCTCCCAGCTTATTATTTCTAAAACCTTTAGACATTCGAGGTCGACACAATGGGTGGGGCTTTTTACTATCCATCTCAAGTCTGGTAAAGACGATACTCCAAAAGCTCCAAATTTGAGAGTAGTGGTGCTGCGTTATTTGCTTCATCAACTCGGAATATCTCAGACATGCAGGCGAATTAACACTCAATTATTTGAGACCCATCATTGTTTTTGATGTATCAACCAAGCATTCACCACCCTCTCAATTGAGAATTTTAAGGGAAATTAATTCATCTAGAATTTTAAGGCTGATCCTTGTGTTACAAGGTTAGAACTTAAATCTAGCAAACCGTGCGACCTTAAGCTGATTTGAGGTAATTTTTTTGCTTCAAATTCGCTTAAGTTAACTTAACTATAAAAAATAAGAATTTTAAAATTAAGAATTCTTTAACCAAAGAAAGCAATTCAACAAATGTTTGAGTAAATGTTCTCAATATATTTTTTAACTCAAAAAATAAAGTGGGAAATGTCTCTATTTATGGTTGAGTTTTCCCAAATCTAACGGTACAAATTAAATTATATTAACAGTTGAGATTAATGCCTATTACAAATGAGAATCTTAAGATATTTAAACTTTATACAATCTTATCACCCTAAGATTTACACTATTTATCATGATAACTCTAGTTTTACCGGAGTGTTCTACTAGGCCACCAAGATTTCAAATAGATAAACTTGTCCATGTTTTTCATAAGTGGAGCCAGTTCAAATGGGTCGAATGAGCCCCATTTCATCAATTGACCTCCATGAGATGCTTTCTGTGACCTCCACTGGACACTTTTCATGACACTTGCATAACTTTCCAAAACAAGCGTATCTTTTCTACTTAAAACTCTCCAATTTAGTGAATGCAGAGGTTGGCTCATTCCCTGTTGTGGTATCAACCAAGCATTTAATATCCTTGCAATGCTTAAGTTCAAGGGAAGTTAATCCATTTAGTCCTCCATTTGCATCTTGAACCAGATTATAATCCTCAATTGCTTCAGATAGTTGAAGATGTTTTGAATTATGGAACGAGTCCTTGAATGTTAATAACCGAACCTTCTGATTATAATTCATCGCATAATAAATAAAAATAAATTATATATACTAATACTACTATTCTATGGATTAATTGATGATATACATGCTTTAGAGCAAACATAGTTACTTCCTTTGAATTCTTGTGCAATGATTACAGTATGTCTGTTTATATACTTATTATGTGTAAATAAAACCTAACAGTTCATGCATCTTGCTTGGTAGGCAGCTTTGAAAACATTACATGTATAAAACTTAACTAAACCAGGCACAGATTCAATTAAATAACTAGGAAAGGAGAAAAAGAAAGCACCTTGAGGATAGCCTTCTCATCTTTTAAATGAACAAATGAATCAGTTAATAGAGGGCAGGCCGACACTGAAAACTCCGTCAATGGTTTCGGAAACTGCACGGGTCGGGGCGCGTCCCTTCCTTCATTGCATCTGACCACTTGCTTCAATTGAGGGCAATCATGAATAGGAAGATTTTCAAGCTCCGGAAGCTCTTGTGGCGCCATCAAAGCCGGAAAAATATACTCCAAACCATCACACTTTACTATGTAGAGTTCTCGTAACTTTGGGAAACACAAAGAATCATGAGGATCGACGCTCGATGATATTTCTCCTTCATCATCTTCCAATTCTGTGACAATTTGCTTCAATCCATGACAGTCAGATATCTCAAGGATTTCTAAGAGCATCAAACTTTAAGCAAGACAAAGTGGAAAGAGTGAGTTCAAACTTGGGCAATTATCTTATCCTCAGTTCAACTAAACCTTCCTTTCTTGGCCTTTGGCCCAAGTTAAAGAGATTATCCGGGGTCGTTTAAGGAGGAAGACCAATTAATAGAATTGATCCCGTTAATGGTTCACTTTATGTTTCTTGCGATATTATTGATTAATTTATTTATATAACTTCAAAGTTATTTTTTAGTATTTTTATGTTCTTTTGTAGCAGTTTAACTGCCTTTTTGGATTAATGAATTTCATCATTCATTCAAAAAATTTAATTTTCAAATATTTTATTTCAATTTAATTATATCAATATATAAATATTGATATAAAAATATATTTTATTATTTTTAAAATCAAACCTCGATCCAGTTTGATTTATGAACACTTCTAATTTTTACTAGTGAGGAGATATATGAGTTAAATCAATAAGACATTAATGTTTGTTTGTATCTATATTATATATAAAATAGCTGAGTGAGTTGGTGTCATGAGTGAACACGATACCAATTTAGTTGTGAGATATTAAATACCCTTACTTTTAAAGGCAATTAATATTATTATAAATGTATTTTTACCTTTCAATACTTTTATACAAAATCTTAAATAAAACAACTGAAAAATATTATTTGAAAATTAAACAGAAGTCCAACAATTTCAAATTGAAATCTCTTACAACTACACCAATAATCATTTGTTAAAATAATTTATTATTTTTTAATATAAAATATTTTTATTCACCCATATAGTTTAGAACCAATGTATCCGGTAATAAAAAAAAAACAGATTTTAGCTTATAAGCAGTTCTTGAAGCTGTGGATCCAAAATTGAATGGTGAATTTGTTGTGCCTGAGGCAGTTCTTGTGATCAAACTCCGGTTGATGTGTTCCAACGATGCGCCCGAGGAAAGACCTAGTTGGTGGGGGAGTGGCACCACCACAACCAGTGCCATCACCTGGTGGACATGGTGGCAAACATATCGAGCTCATCATTTGAAATTTTCGTCCAAAACAATGTTCGACAAATTTTCACAATAACTAATATCGTATAATCAATTGTTTAGGCTTTTTTTTTTTCGCATTTTTTAATCTAAATCACATCAATCATTGAATCATTGCTGAGAATGAATAGCTATTGAGAATGCTAACGGGAAATTTGTCAACTTTTCTTTCTTTTTTATTTTTCAAACTAGCTGAGACCCCATTAAAGTGTCTCTTGTCAAATTATTTATGGGACATAAAGTGAAAGAATCTTATGCTCAAAAGCAACAATAGTAACGTGGAGATCACATGATTGGTACCTTTGAAATCAAACTCTATATCTTTTGTAGTGAGAATTATGATATACATTGACCCCCCCCACTATCTCATGTTGGAAAAAAAGAAAGTGTATGATAATTAACAGCTTTTGAAATATATAATCATCATTTATGTGATCATAAAACTCTTGATTATGCTTTGATTTGCATAAGTTTCAAGCTCTTGGGAAGGAGTGGCAATCATGATTTATTATGTTACTCGAATTCACAGATTGTTTATGTGAATACGTAGTGTAAATATTCGGATTTTCATATTTGTGAATGTACGGAATATAAATAAGTTTTTAGTAAAGTAAAACAGTATAAGTGAGACAAGCGAACAAATTAGAATTCGTCAGAAGTAACTCTCTAATCGAAGACGGAAGTTCCTCCAATAGATGAAATTTCAATAACTTTGGATCTTCAATTTTGGCCAAAATATCTGCCATTGTATTTTGCGTCCGAAGAATATGTTTGATACGAACCTCCCAAGATCAAATAAGCATGTGATGTATCAATCGAAGTTCTGTCAACCTGCTATTTGCAGCACCGCCAACAAGAATAATCTCAATCAACAAAGCGGTATCACACTCCAATTCCAACTTCTGAAATCCTTTGTTTCATGCTAAGTGAAGCCCTTCAAGCATCGCCCTTGCTTCAACCTGAAATACTATACCTTCTACAATCGACATTGAAAAACCACATTGCCACAACCCATTAACATCTCTAATAACACCTCCAACAGAGGCACAAGCCCTTGAAGAGAACACAACACCATTAGTATTAAATTTAACATAACCCTCTTCAGGAGGTGACCATTGTGAACCTATTACCCGAGGATGAGAATGAAAACGTATCTGTATGCTCGAGGTTGCATAAGTTTTATGGAAGATAGTAGATGAAACTATAGCAGTCATGATTTATTATGTTACTTGAATTCAATCTAATTGTTTACAAAAGTGTAAAACATGAGAACGAATGTGTTCGATTTAAAGAATGGGTTTTCAGATTCATGTATGACAAACAAATGTTGGGTGTAATGGTAAGGTACATTGTAGTCCCAAAAGGAGATAAGTTCAAACTTTAGAGATGACATTATTGGAGGGGCAATCACGAAACTCGAATATGGACAGTTAAACGGACATAAAAAATTGAGATTAACTAAATGTATCCAAATATTCGATTTAAATAAATTTAAAGATTTTGGAAGAAATTATACCAATCATACTCAAATTGAGTATTGATATTTTTTCAAATTTTGGTATGTGAAACATGAATATTTAAAGAAAATGAAAAATGGAGCTAATAAAAAAGTAACTATATCTTTAGCGGTTTAAATCTTCTTTTAATAGCGAAAAAGTGGCAGACCACTCTTTAACATGTAGTTACTCTTTAAACCTTAGCAAAAGACCAGCAAGCAGTTTCACTTTCATTCATCAAATTTCAAAAAACAAAATGCCAAAATCTTCAAATCATTTTATCTTCTTGTTTCTTTCCTGCATTTTCGTTTCCACAGGTACAGAAAATTTTTCCCAGATTTTTGGTCTAAGCATTGCATTTTTCATCACTAAAAATGGTTTACTATTTTCTCGCAGATGCCATCCAACTGGTACTAGTAAACAACTGCAAAGAAACAATATGGCCAGGAATCCTCGGCGGCGCCGGCCACGAAACACCCCGAGGCGGCGGCTTCCCTCTCAACTGCGGCGAACAAACAACCCTCGAACTCCCTGAAAGATGGTCGGGTCGAATCTGGCCAAGACAAGGTTGCTGTTTCGACGAAACCGGCAAAGGCTCATGTCAAACAGGTGATTGTTCAGGCCTTTTACAGTGCCAAGGCATCGGCGGAAATCCACCGGCAACGCTCGTTGAAATGACACTCGGTGGTCCAACATCGGGTCTACATTACTACGACGTGAGCTTAGTCGATGGATTCAATGTCCCCGTCTCAATGGTCCCTATAGGTGGTGGCGTTGGGTGTGGAGTAGCCGCCTGTGAGACTGATTTAAACGTTTGTTGCCCGGCGGCATTGGTGGTGAAGAAAGAAGGGAAAGTGGTGGGGTGTAAGAGTGCATGTTTAGCTGCTAAAACCGATAGGTATTGTTGCACCGGTGAGTTTGGGGATCCAAAAAGCTGTAAGCCCACCATTTTTGCTCATCTTTTTAAAGCTATTTGTCCAAGAGCTTATAGCTACGCTTTTGATGATGCTTCAAGTCTTAAAACTTGTAGGGCTCCTAGGTATCTCATTACCTTTTGTCCTCCTAACTGATGTGGTTTCATTGTTGAGATCATTGAGTTTCTATTATGGTTTGAGGTTTTTTCCTTATGTTATTAGTAAATTGTTGAATTTGTTGCTTTAATTGTATGTTTTTGAATTGATTTCATGGTAGCTATGATGGTATCTTTTTGTTGTGTATGATCTTTATAATGTTCTGACTTGAATCTTTTACTAGAATCCAAGGTTTTGGTTTTACTTAAAATATTAACAAACCATCAAAATCACACATATATTTTGCTTAACTCATATCTGCATATATACTCATTTGATTTTGTATCATATAATTTCTTTCTATAAACTTTGAAGGCTTGGTGGGGAACTAAAAGTCCAACATTCTACTAATGGACCACATGTCTATTAGTGGATCATGGCTTTAAATTCTCTCAGATAGACTTAGCTTGTCAAATAAGTTTTTTTTGGATTGGGTGAACTTAAAATTTTTTTAGGTTTTATTTGGATTTGAAATTTGACTTCAGGTCATTTGGGATTATTTGTTTCTATCATTTTTAAAGCGCTTTAGTCATTTTGGATTAGGTTAGTTTTAAGTTTAGATATTTTTGGTTTGAGTTTGAGACCTTTGGATCATTTTGGGTTTAGTTTATTTTTCTGATTTTGTCATTTTTTATCATTATAAGTTCAAATTATTTTGGATTCAATTCATTTTAAAATCAAATCATTTTGGGGTTTGGGTTAATTCAATTTGAATTATTAATTTTTTATAATTAAATCTCAGCTTTATTTGAATTTAGATTAATCATTTTGATTCGCAATCATAAAGATAATACATCTCAATCGCTATAATCACTGCAACCAGAATTAAACATTATAAACCCTTAAAAGAAATTTAAAGTTGCAAAGAACTCTGTCCTCATTAAAGCTTTTGACAATCTTGATTCTTCATCCACAAACTTTTTTTATTAAAAAATAAATTAAAATTCCAAGTTGGATGATTAATTTCTCCCATGAATATCATAATATATTTTACCTAGTAATCCTAACATGAATTCTTAACATTAATTGCATAATAAAATAGATGAGGCATGTGCTTAGGTTCCATAACAATTTCAACATATAATAAATTGAAAGTTCATCTCAATTTAGTATTACAATGATCAAATCCCACTTTTCACCCACCATTTTTAAGTATCAAGTCAAAACCAGAAGCAAAGCTCCCAAATTTTTGCTGGAAGATAAACCAAGTTCCCATTGAAAGAATCAACTTTGCTACCATTTTTGCTATTAATGGAGCTCAAAGTTGTAAAAGCAAGTGTTGAGAAGGGGGAGGGATTGGGATGGGGCAAATCTTTGCTAGTTCCAAGCATCCAAGAGATATTGAAGAATGATTCTAAATCAGTCCCTGAAAGATACATACAAGAACCGAAAGACAGGCCATTAATTTCTCAGAACCTGTTTGATTCACTTCAAGTCCCCGTCATAGATTTCTCCATGTTAGCTCAAAAGGATGCAAATGAAATAAGGAAGCTAGATCTTGCCTGCAAGGAGTGGGGCTTTTTCCAGGTAAAACCAAACACCTGTATTAAGCACATATTCGTATTTGACACTCACCCGGGGTTATCCTATTTTTGTAGATAATAAATCATGGGGTTAGAGAGGAGATCATGGTTAACATGAAGGCAGCTATGGCAGCTTTCTTTGAATTGCCATTCCAAGAGAAATCCAAGTGTGCAAAGGGAGCTAATGAGATTCAAGGGTATGGGCAAAACTTTGTGGTCTCAGAGAAACAGAAACTTGATTGGTGTGACATGATGTTCTTAAAGACATTTCCCCATGAAACCAGGAATTTCAAGTTTTGGCCACTCACTTTACCAGGTTTCAAGTATGCATTCTTTCTTGTTTGTTAAGCTATTATGTTACTCGGGCAATACAGGTATGTATCTGATACGGATATGTTGAAACAGAGAGGCGGTGGAAGAATATTCAACAGAAATACGAAAGGTTTCGAACAAGATCGATGCTAACTTATCGGTGTTAATGGGGATGGACGAAAATGGATTGAAAAGGAAGCTAGGAGAGTTTCAACAAGGAATAAGAATGAACTATTATCCAACATGTTCAAGGCCTGATCTTGTTCTTGGTATTAGTCCTCATTCTGATGGAAGTCTATTCACTTTGCTACTACAAGATGATGAGATCAATGGCCTTCAAATTAAGCACAAAGAAGTATGGATTGATGCTAAACCAATCCCGAATTCTCTTGTGGTCAACATTGGTGATGCTATCGAGGTTAGCTATAATGTTTTTATGAGTCAAAAGATTTTACCAATGGTCAAATTTTGCATTAGCCCCTATATTATGTGTGATGGATACTCGAATGGTAGCTATTAAATTCATTAAGTCAAATTCATCCCTTAGAAAAAAATTTCTAAATTCTAGCATAATGACTTAATGGATTTAATTTGACCTTTATCAATCCTAGAATACAAATTCTGTTTCCTGTCTTGTTTTTATCAGATTCTGAGCAATGGAATCTATAAAAGCATTGAACATAGAGCTATCAGCAATGAGAAGAAACCCAGAATGTCAATTGCAACATTTGTGATGCCAGGTGATGAAGTCCAAATAGGTCCACTGGATTCAATGGTGAATGAGAAGCATCTCCCTAGAAGTTATAGAAACATCAAGTACATCGATTACATCAGGCAAAAGTTCGCCATGAAAATGCAGGGAAAAGCTCACACCGCCATTGTTAAGCTATAAAGCAAAATCAAAATGCTAGCTCTGTTCTTCATGTCTGTTTTGTAACAAGTCAATATATGATAACTCACCACTCTTTAAAACAAGAGTAGTATTGAATTCTACATTGCATAACTCTAACAATCCAATTATTGAATTCTGTTGTATAAAAAATATCTTGAAAATTAAATTTTTTATAAAAAATTTCATTTACAAAACCATAAAAACTTTACCAGACTAATTTGATAACGTAATAATAACAAATTAGGTTCTGATTATATCTATTTTTTTTATAGAATGTTTAGTACTAATTATAGCCCCTCCCAACCTATAAATGGGAGGATAATGAGTTTCAACATACTCGAAACCACGTCCTTTTGCATTGGCAACAATGCGCATGCCAATCAAACTAAGACTCAATCGACTTTAAAAAATACATTTAAATTTATTAAAATTTATACAAAATTTATTGATATGTCAAATTTTTTATAAAGGTTATATATACCAAATGTATATATTGAATATGATGATGACTATAGGAAAAAAAAACAATATGAATATACAAGATACAAAATTTGGGAGTAAATGTCATGTTGATGTAGTTATGCTACACTCATATTACTTTTTATACAATATTTTTATTTTTATTTATTTAGAATATCATGAATATACAATTAAATGCAATTAATTCATTTCATATAGAATTCAATTTAGAGAATAATTTGTATGTTAATTTTATATTATATTTCTATTAATCTCGTATTTTACATAATTTTTAATATCTATAATTTATAGAAGAATATTAATTCATATTTTTTTGTTTGTTTTTTTTTCTTGTAATTAAAATGTTATGAATTTCTATAAAATTTTACATGCTGGCTTGAAACTTTGGAAATTTTAGTTACTTTATGATTTTTAATATATCTTGAGATTTTTTTAAAATTTTTTATTAGAATGTTTAAATTTTGAAACTACGATCACAACATTTGTGAAAAATTGTTAAAAAAAAATCCTCTTTATAGAATTTTAGGTTTTTTTTTTCAAAATTTTAGAAAAAGAAGTTGGAAATTTTTATGATTTAATATTATTAAGAATTTTATATATATATTTTTAGTGTTAAATTATTTATTATTTTCTGAACTTTATATAAATTTTAATGAATTTTTTGAATTTTTTAAAATAATTTTTAAAGATAATTTTTATTTTTATTTTTTAAAAATTTAAAACTTTTGGAAGTTTTTTAAATTCTTTGAATTTTTAAATAATACTTTTAAATTTTAAAATATATTTTTTAAATTATTATTATTATTATTATTATATAACTTTTAAGTTTTAAGTTTTTTTTTGACATTTTTGATTTTTTATGATTTTTTCGACTTTTAGATTTTCTTTGATTTTTGAAAAAAAAAATTCAGCCAACCCTTATTAATTTTTCTTATTTACTCACTTTGAAAAAGTAGAAGAATTAAATTAAATTTTTAGAGATCAATTTACCTAATTTTAAAATTGACAAAACCTGTCAATTGAGTTTTAGCTCAATTGTCATTGACATTGTTGCCAATACAGGAATATGTGGGTTCAAGTGCGTTGAAATACATTATCCTCCTATTTATGGGTTAGGGAGTGACTATAGTTCTAGGCATTGTGTCAAAAAGAACAAATATGATCAGAACTTATAATAAAATTGTTTAAAAATTGACAAAAACATGTTCTGAGAACGGACTCAAATGGGGCACAAACATTTTCTTTCTTTAACAAAGGAAAAAGACTGGATTTCCCCATCACAACAAAAACTTTACATATTGGAGTTGTCAATTATCCAATATTCTTCAATCTTCAATTAAGGATTTTCAATGCAACAGGGACACATTTAGTTAAGGATTTTCAATGCAATAGGGGCACCTTCAATATTTAAGGGTTCTCAATGCATAAGCGGCACCTTTTATACTAAGTCATAGATTCGATTTTATTTTTGTTATATATGAGAATATATCGGTGTAAAACTAAAATAGTTTTATATCCTTTCGTATGATTAATATTTTAATGATTAAACCGTCATATTTCATTCATATATATCATGCATGTCAAGTTTAACATGATAAAACTTTCAACCGTTCAATAAATATTAATATATACATTATTTTAGAGATAAAAATATCGAATCAATTAAAAAAATTATTTGCATAATAAGTACAATTATATTAATAGATTCAAGGAGTTTTACATTAATGTAAATGGATCCCTTTCTATATAATAATACTAATACTAATACTAATAATAATAATGGAAGTAGAACAATCAAATTTAATCCGAACTTAAAAACCTAATTTGATTAATCCGAATTTAAATTTAATTTAATCTTAGCTAAAAATAATTCGAACAAATAATCTTAAATAACTTACAGAAATTGATTCAAATCTAAACTAATTTAAACAGGAAATTATTTGAAAGTTTTAGAATTCAAATTCACCCTACTCAAAACATGTTTAAATGGAAGTGAATGGTTTACAAGTAGAAATAGAATAAGAACAATTATGATTAAGATAGGATTACAACTTCACTTAAAACTTTATTTAGGCGTCGTTTAAGTTTTAGTTTGATTGACATAGACATTGTTGTTATTGCAAGAAGATGTGGGTTTGAGTGGCTAAAGCGCATTATATTTCTATTTATGAGTTCAGGAGGGACTATGGATAGTTTTAGATATTGTGTAAAAAAAATATAATCAAAACTTATTATGAGATCCTTTAAAAAAAATAAAAAATAAAAATGATTTTTTTTTGAATTAAAAATAAATAATTAATTTGTGTATGACACGTGGTAATAAACTAATATAAATATATTATCTAGAAAATAAAAATTATTAATATATAAAATTTATATAAATAAAATATTCTTTTAAACACAATTAAGAAATTTATAAACTAAGGGTCTGTTTGATTGGCGTATTTCATTTTCCGGAAAACATTTTCCCTCTTTTACGGTGTTTGATTGACCAAAGGAATTGATTTTCCGGAAAAGCAACTTCAACACACGGGAAAATCAAGCCCTTCTTTGCGTAAAATGTCTTACAGATTTTTTTCCGTAAGACATTTTCCGGAAAACACAGCTTCAACCTTTCATTTCCTCCTCATTTCCTCACCGTCCATCAACGTCAGCCTCTCCTCCTCATCGGTGTGCTTCTTCTTCTTGGGTTATCAACAGGTTCTGTTCTCCTTTTCTCTGTGTATTATTTTTGTTGATCGTGATTTTTTCTTGGGTGTGCCTTTCCTCCTTTTCTCTGCTGTTTTTCCTCCTCTACTTTCTTGATCTATTTTTTTTTTGTTTCTTTGATTGAGTTTTTATTTCAGTTATTTTCTAATTTCAGTTTTGATTGTTAAGGGTTTCTGCAAATGGGTAGTTTTCTGCAAATGTTTTCTGCAAATCAGTTTCTGGGTTAACTGGAAAATGGGTAATTTGGATACTTTAGCACCCCATCATGCATGCGTATGCTATATAGCTTCTGCAATGTTTGCTAAATTTCATCTGTAAGTTCTCTTGACCTCCAACTTGGTCGATTTAAGGAAGGAGAAAAGTATGAATATTTTGGCTGATCATCAATGTCTCATTTACATTCTTATAAAAAAGAATACATTTTTTAACTAGAAGAATATCAGTCTTATTTTATCATACATTATAGATGGTCAAAAGTCAGCAACTGCATTTGTTCTGCATTTGTAGCTTTCAATCAACTTGGAAGCTTAAATGAGTGCCGAAACTTGTTCTGCATTTGTAGCTTTTAAAGGTGCTTTAGTTGGATGGTCATGATTATCATATTGTTGCAATTTATTGTCTTGTTTTATTAGTTAATAGGAGTAAATGTAAAATGTTCATTGGCTTTTAAAATGTTGGAATTCTTTGAATTACTTGAAATGCTTAATGATGTAAACTTGAAGTGCTTTTTTTTTTGATAAAGATGGTTACTGATATTATTGGATTCTTATCAATCTGGTTTTCTTTACTAAAGAACCTTGATTTGTGTTCAATGATAGTGGGCTGATGTTGCTGGCTTTGGATGCTAGCCAGATTCCTGCTTATTTCATACCTGCTTTGGGACCTGTTCCCAAGTGGTGTTCTTCGCTGGAATCTCTTACGGTGTGTTTTTAACTTGTATCCTAATCAATTTTTGTTTTATCCTTTTATTGGATGTACTATGTTGGGATATGCAGATGTGGTGCACTAGTGTTTACTTTGTATATATTTTACAGGAAGAGCTTGAGGAGGGTGGACAAACAAGCATATATGACAACTATAAATTTTTAACAAAAGAGGATCTTGAGAAGTTGAATTTGACAAATCTAATTGGGACCAATCTTCTGCGAGCCTACATGCACGGGTTCTTTATTGACTTTCGTTTGTACAAAAAGGCAAGACTGCTATTCTTTTTATTATTTCTTGTTAAGGATATCATGTAGCTTAAAAACTCCGGATAATTGCATTGTGTCACCTGCTGGAAATTTGTCTGGTTGGGTGTGTGAAACACGAAATATCTAGAAGTAAATAAAAGTTGAGATGCAGAAACAAAAAAATGAGTTCAGAGTTGCTAGATTAAATTCAGAAAGAGAGTTATGTAATTTTTCTATTTTCTGATCAGATAGTGCTTTCAATGCTCAATGTGGTTCTTTTATACATCTTCACTATTTTGCTGTTTAATATTCATATTTTTACATATATTTCAATATTCTTACTAGTACTCATTGTGGATAATATTTTTTCAATTTATAACAATCAATATTGTAGCTTATTATTGAGTATTATTATAAATAAATTATTGCAATATATGTAAAAACAATTTTAAAATATAAAAATTTATTAATATATATTAATATATGTAAAAAACAACTTTTCCGAAAAATATTTTCAGGAAATCTGTCAAACAGCAGAAAATATTTTACACTGATTCAATCAAACACCAGAAAATATTTTCCAGTAAGTCATTTTACAGAAAAGTAAAACATTTTCCAGAAATCATTTTACAGAAAACATTTTACTGCCAATCAAACATACCCTAATTAATACACAAATTACCAATTCAGTAGTATCCCAAGCATGAAAAACGAGGCCATGAGTATTAAATTGAAAACTTGAAGTTTACACCTTTGCCGAAATGGATCGATGCCTGCCATAAATCACATTTCTATAAATATAGCCTCATAAAACCAAGTTTTATTTTTGGCATAATTAGCAGCAATGGTAATGAAAACCCAATTTTGTTACGTCCCATTTTGAGAAATATAATGATTTTTTTTAAAAAAATTTGAGGACTCAGGTTGTATATATATATTTATCGGAATATGCTGTTTTTAGAGAGAAAAATGAAAACGCACTTTATAAGACGCGTTTTCAAGTCAAAGGTAACTTTTCCCTCAACAGTCACAATTCCAATAGCTACAATACCCCAACAACCATATTTTTTTCCTATATAAACCCCTCCAAACTTCATTCTTTTCAATTCAAACTCAATTCTCTCGATAATTTTGTTTTAAATCTTTCTCTGAATCCTATTCTTTTAGATTTTATTTTATTCCTTATAATTTGTAAAATAAAAAAATCAGCTTATTCGTTTGGATGACAATCACATCTCCGACGTTCAATTATAAATGATAAGAAAATATTTTAAAATTATTTAATTTTAATTAGTTAACTATTATGCTATTAACATTATTAATTTTTTTATGTTTATATACTCAGATCGAAGATCAGATTTTGGAGACGTGCATACACAATTTAAGCAAGAGTGGATCCGTTTTCATTTATGGAAACTTGCGATGTCACATCCCGAAAATCGGGTTAGTAGAATTGGGTTTTTAAGTTGAGGGTTAGAGTCGGGAATTAAAATTAGGGTCATAGATAAGTAATTAAAGTATTAAAGTAACACAATTGGGTTTTTTTATTAGCTAGCTTAAAACAAAATTTAATTTTGAGGTCTAATTTGAAAAAAATGGATTTTAGTTGGGTTAGGAACTAATTGAAAATGGAGAGAAACAGAGAGTGACCAAAATGGCAAATTAGTCTTCTACCTACAGTATACCACTGTCTTCTTCTTTCTTAAACCAACTTATCCTTTCAAATTTATTAACCTCTCAAACACTAAAACAACCCCCAATTTCAAAAGAAAATCACGTTTTCTTCCTCAATTTCGTCATTGTTCTTTTTGAGTTCAAATCGCGAATTAGAGTTGTAGATCATCGTTTTCAACAAATTAAGGTAATATTCTAACTTTTGAGGACTAAATAAAGAGTTCTTTTAATTCAAATTGAGTTTTAAACGATTGTATGAGGATTTATTTAGATTTAATGTTTTCAAAGCAAGCTTTAATTCAAAAATGACAAATCTCTAAATCTTGAGTAAACTAGTGTTTTCAAAGTTGTTTTTGGTTCATTCTAACCTAATTAGAAGGTATTCCATCTCAATTTGATAGTTCCTAATCGATTTTTTAAGAATCAAGCATTTTCCCTCTTTTACATGTTTTTGGAAGCTTGATTTTTTCAAAAATTTTAGAACCATGGATTTAGGTAAAATTGATGGTTTAAATATGAAATTAAATGATATTTAAGATATTTGAAATCAAATTGAGGATTATAAATGAGATTATAATGTCAAAACTTTAATTTCGACAAAACTAGCTAGTATTTGGTAATCAGAAATGAGAGGCTTGAATTGTGTTTTCCTTGCTGTGTGGTTGTGTTCAAGGTTATTTTTAATGATCTTGGAAAGGGTTTGTTGTGTGTGAAAAGTGTCAGATTAATTGGGAGCCACTACAAGCAAGTCAAAAGGTAAGGAAAAGTTTGTTTGAGCTTTCGGTTAGTAAGCAGAAGCGTGATTGGTGAGTGTCTGAAGTCTCTGGTGGTGTGCGCAATTCGTATTGTTAATCGAGATCTTAGGATTAGTCTAAACCCTTATCCTATGTTCCGACAGTAAGCTTTCTTCTATTCTTTTTTGCCTTGTTGTAAAATTATGCCTAATAAGGATGAGTTGTTATATGTGATGCTATTATAGCAGGTAATATATGAAATTACGTGAATATGATATATGATATACTTATTTTAATACACACATATGTGGTCTGATATATGATAGCTCAATGAGCATTATTGTGGCACTTAAAGTGCAAATAAATATGAATTCGATAAGCATGAATTGTGTATGAGATTGTAATGTGAATTGATGAATATGAACAGAGGTTATATGCATTAAAACAGTGGTTAAATATGTGTAATTCTGGATATTTTGGCCTTGTGTTCTCTTAAAACTATTGGATATGGTTGGCATGTCATAGGATTATGAGTACTCATCCTTGTGTTTGGGATTTGGGTGTTGAGGCCCCGGGACATGTTGGAGAGATAAGAGAATGTCGAGCTAAGCTCTATTTATCGGGAAATTTTGGTGTGTTGGAGAGTGTTTAGCTTAATGCTACACTTATGGGACATGTTAGACACTTTAAGTCATTGGTGTGTTGGAGATCTGTTTATCCAATGTGTGGTGATAAAGTCCACTTTTATGTTTCATAATCTCAAACTGCCAAATTATCATTATTTGAATTATATATATATATGAAATATGTTTTATGTAAATGCATGTGAGAGTATATGCTAGGCTTGTGAGATAATGAAGCGTGATTATATTATTTTGACTTGATGAATATATGGTTGCGAATGTGCTTTAGTATGCTCTTGCTTAACTTATGATGTCGTGCATGCTTTGTGGTAATTTCGAACATTCACTGAGCTTATTTAAGGTCACACACTCCTCATTCACTGAGCTTAACTTAATTTCGTATAGATACCTAACATACAAATATCAATACTGGCCTATTTGGTATTAATACTTACGTTGGATTTTTATCTCTTAAAGTTTATTATGGTAGCCATTTTCCTTAATTATTATGGTGAATGTATCTATATAACTTTCGATAGTTGTTGTAGTATCTTGTAATTCGGGTTTGACGACTAAACCGAGTGAGGGGTGTTACATGTGAGATGCGAGATTCTTATACGTGGCTCATATGCTTGGGAGGACTAAGTTGGACCCCCTACTTATTAGTGCTTTGGTGGAAAGATGGAGGCTGGAGACAGACATATTCCATCTTCTTTAAAGTGAATGTACAATTACACTCGAGGATGTTGGTTTACAACTCGGTCTATCGATCGATGAGGAAGTCATTACGGGGCCAGTGGTGAGTGTCAATTGGAGTGCAACATGAGAGAAACTACTAGGAAATGTGTCGACCAAGTTTAAGGGTAGTCAGACTGAGATGGGATGATTGGATGACAACTTCAAAACTGTCGAGGCTTTCGCATGTGACATTGAAAAACAACAATTCTCGTGCTGATAATACTCTAGAATGACATATTTTTATGTATTTATTACATATTTATTTTGAGTATGATCCTACTAATTTGAGCTATTTATGGTTTTTGATCTTGTAGGGACTAAATTGAAGGTAAAAGGAAATTTAAGGGAAAAAGTGTGAATTTAAAGATAAAATGGGCCAATAAATTTAGGGGAAAAAGCATGAATTTAAAGAAAAAATGGGCCAGTATGCGAAATAGGAAAGAAGTGGTGCCTAAAATGCAAAGTGTGAAAGACTTGGGGGTAAAAGTTCAAAGAAGAGATTTTATAGCAAAAGACTCTATTTAAATTTAAATTATATTAGGATTATTGTTAAGATTATTATTTAGATTTAATTTCAACTTTTATCTTTATTTATCTTTTAGAATTTAAATAGGAACAAACTAGGTTTTCTAAGTACTATAAATATGGGATGGAGTCACACAAATTTCAATCAACTTTTCTAAAACAGCTCCATCTACCAAAAAGCTCTAACTTTTGTTCCTTTCATTTATATTAAGTTTATTTCTTTTTCCCCCAAAAGCATGAACCACTAAATTTATCTAGTCAAAGGTTGTCGAGATTTCCCAAAAAGGGTTCATGAGGCTTAGAATCTGCATTTAGCCTTCTCAATGAATATTTATCATTTCTCCGCACTACGGGACTGACGCTTTCATCCATGTCCCTTCAAAAGTTGCATCTTATGTAAAGGCGGCCACTTTGTATGTTTTGGGAAGGTTGCACAGTCAGTTTGTTAGCTTATTGTGTCAGTGGTTGTTGAGCTTAAGAGAGAAAATGGCGTGGCATTCGCCATCGAGAAGTGATGATCTAGTGTAAGACGGTCCCACAAAAGTGATGGTTGGCTAGAGTCTTGTTCCTCTATATCATAAGTCTAAAATCTAAGTGGATATGGAGATCGTAAGTGTCCTTTTCCACTATAACTGGCTTATTCTGTTATGAGAAAGGTCATCTAAAAGTCTAGGATTGAACCTACAGAGGATCGAGATAACCGAAGGCTGAAATCTCTCCATCAAAGACTCTATTTTTACAATTTTAATTTCAATTTGCACAATCTCAATTCATCCAAACTTTTAATTCTGTTTTTTCATTTTTTTTAGGTTCACCATTTTTCTTGGGCACAACTCTGCCCGGGATCTCAAGGAACAGGAATTTGTGTAAATCTAGTCCCTGAGGATTTGACCCTACATCCCTTATACTATTCTTTTTGTTATTTTATAGGGATAAGAAATTTTTTGTGCTTTCATCGACACATCAAATTTTGGCGTCGTTGCTGGGGACTGGTACCGTACTAATCTTGTTTCTTTTGTTTCTTATAACTAGACCTACTTCAGGTATTCTTGTGTTTGGTTCAGAAATACAGAAGACTGCGGGAGCCAATCGCAAGGAAACGAAGTTACAGAAAAAGTAGTCAAGGGTTGTAGGGACTCAAAGTAATCCACCGACGAAAATAAAAACAGACGACGAGATTGAGTCTAAGGTTAACGAAAACCCTACTTAAACACTAGAAAACGAAAGAATCGGAGTCGATCCACCAGAAGAAGTGCTTAATGTTAGGGTTAATGAGAACCCAAATCTAACACATCAACCCATGGCTCAAACAATCCAGCAAACGACTGAAACTCATGCAGAACAACAACCATTATGCATTGCGTGTCCTACTATGGATACTGATTTTGAATTGAAGTCAGGATTAATCCAGTTACTGCCAACTTTTCGTGGGTTGCAAAACAAAAATCCCCACAAACATCTGAAAAAGTTTCTTATGGTTTGTCTTAGCATGAAACCTCAGGGTGTAACTGAGGATCAAATCAAATTGCATGTAACACCCCCTTACCTGAGACCGTTTTCGGAGTCGAGCACGAGGCGTTATCTGACTTAACTTACTAGTTCGGAACACAAAAAATTTTCTTTTAAAATTAATTTCACTATTCCCAACAAAATTTTCCACCTGCGCAATTGTTACTAATTTAATTATAACTCGAGTTAAAAAACTAAAAATTTATATTCATAAATTTTTTATGAAACTAGACTTATATACCTTCTTACCATAAAATTTCTAGAATTTTTTTCTTAGCCAATTAGTACATTTTATTCGTTAAATTCTTCCCTGTTTCACAGCTTGACAGTTCTGACCTCTTGTCACTAAAAATCAATTATCTCATTGTACAAAATTAATATAATGTTATAATTTGATTATTTTGAAAATATACTCACTAAGGAATCTAGACATATAAATTATGTCCCATAATTATTTATGTACAATTTTTAATGAATTTCTAAAGTCAGAACAGAAGACTTCAAAAACCATTCTGCCCCTGTCTCACTAAAATTCAAATATCTTAAAATATAAAATTCCTTTTCCTACACCGTTTCTTTCATGTAAAAATATACTTGATAAGATTTAATTCTATATATAATTCACTCTCTAATTCCATTTCTACTATTTTTGGTGATTTTTTAACATCACGTCACTGCTGCTATCCAAAAACTGCTTCTTTGTATTAGCTACCATTTAAACATATATAACACCAAAACATGTTCTTTACTAACCATTTCAATAGCTAATCTTTAGCCATATCATATGAACATACTCAAAATGAATAAGTCTCTATACATGCCATAGCTTCAAATGTTTTGAAATCACATAATACCAAGATGTCTGTTGATAGTGTGATACGAAGCTCCGACGATCCCCAATTCGAGTAAGCTCAAAACACTATAAAACAAAGGAAAGGAAGAAAGGAGTAAGCTACTAATAGCTTAGTAAGTTACATGTAAACAATAAGCACTCATTTAATAATTAACATTTTTTAACATATAACTAATCAATACATTTCTTAGCAATTTCAATCACTTATATATGCACAATCTTACCAAATTCACTTGCATATACATTTACACACTTAACCTTTATCACATATGCTCATTCTTTCAAATGTACCTGCATACACACCTCATTCATATTCACTTTAACTCATTATTAATCTCGTTGAACACTCGGAATATACACAGATACATAGAGAGTTAGCACATAAGTGCCACACTGATATGTAGCCGAAGCTATCACTGAAATGTAGCCGAAGCTACCACTGATCAATAATACTGGAAATGTCCACGGGCCTGCTCATACAAGCTGTCAGGTACCTGCAACACATGCTAGATCACCCAGCACCCGGGAGTCACTGTAACACTGGTCTCTAGTGACATGTCACTTGTATCCACTTCTATTCCTAAGTTCAACCGGGAATTTACACTTAACACTTTATTTTAAACACTTTATCACTTGAATAATTCATGAACAATTTTCCTTCCACATTAAATATTAATTCACATATCAAATATAATTCACAATTTATAAAAATATATTGCTATTATTTACACGTAACTTACCTCGGATGCAAAACGACTATTTTCGTAAATTAGTCGAAAACCTTCTCTTTTCCCCGATCACTTTCACTATTCCTTTTTCTTGATCTATATTAACACAATTTAATATATTTTATCAACATTCCATTCAAATACAATTCATACACAATATTTTGGCAAACTTACATTTTTTCCCATAACTTTTCAAAATTACACTTTTGCCCTAAAGCTCGTAAAAATAAAATTCACTAAATTTCTTAAATTTTAAACCTCACTAAATCATATTTCATGCTCATAACAGCCCTCAATTTCACAAAATCACAACTTTATGCACACTTTACTATCTTTCACAATTTAGTCCTTTTTCAATATTTTTATCGAAATTCATCTAGTAAAACTTGTAATTAGCACTTCAATCATTCATTATCTATCATAACTCATCAAATTACAACTATATCATAAATGGGTAAATTTTTTAAACTTTAATTTCATTTAAAATAAATGGTAGAAACATGAAATTCAAGCTTCAATAAGCATAAAAATACGAAAATAATTAAAAACGGGGCAGGAAATCACTTACAATTGAGCTTAGAAAAATCAAGAACCCTAGCTATGATGACATGGAATTTTTGGCAGCAAGGGTCTAATTCGAAGAAGATGAACACTTGTTTTCATCTTATTTTGTCTTTTATTCAATTTTGACAAAAAAGCCCTTGACCCACTTACTTAGATATTTTTCTAGAATTGCCCTTATGTGTCCATAACACTAATTTATGGTCTACTTGCCACATAAACACTTCAAATTTCTTGCAATAATTCAATTAAGTCCTTTAATCACTAATTAGACACACTTTGCATTTTTCTCAATTTAGTCCTAAAAATTCAATTAGGCATTAAATCATTAAAATTTCCTATCCATATTTTCACACAATATTTCAATCAATCGGTAATTAATAAAAATTTATAAAATTAAACTATTTCACTTCGAATTTGTGGTTACGAAACCACTATTCTGATTAGGCCCTATTTCGGGCTATCAGATTGCCTACTAGGTTAACACGTTCCATAAGGGGCAAGCTTAGAAGGAAGCTCAATATTACATTTGGGATGAACCATACTTGTGGAAACACTATTCAAACTAGATAATAAGACAATGTGTTCCAGAAACCGAGGTAGCTTCTATCCTTACTTTTTGTCGCACAAAAGCTTATAGAGGTCACTTTGGCTCTAAATGGACTACTCATAAGGTGTTGGAGTGTGGGCTATACTGGCCCACAATTTTTTGAGACGCATATAATTTCTGTAGGTCCTGCGATAAATGCCAACAAACAGGTAACATAAGTAAGTGAAATCTAATGCCCCTATCTCCAATTCATGTATGTGAGATTTTTGATGTGCGGGGCATCGACTTCATGGGTCCGTTTATTTCCTCATTTAGAAATATGTATATAATTCTTGTAGTAGACTATGTTTCTAAGTGGATAAAAGCAAATCCTACTCGCAATGACAATGCTAAAACTGTCGTAAAGTTTCTAAAAAGAACTATTTTTTCTAAGTTTGGCACACCTTGAGCCTTGATCAGTGATCGTGGAACCCATTTTTGCAATAAAGTCATGGTGGCACTTATGAAAAAATATTGTGTTCACCACTATATAGCTATAGTAAACAAACGGCTAAGCGGAAGTCTCGAACAGAGAAATCAAGACCATTTTAAAGAAAACAGTTTGGCCTATCGAACGACGTATAAGAGACCAATTGGCATGACCCCATATCAGCTTGTTTTTGGCAAGGCTTGTCATCTTCCGGTAGAATTAGAACATAAGGCTTACTGGCTTGTACGACAACGTAACATAGAGTTAGAACCCGCGATGAGGGCAAGAAAATTAGACATCCAATAATTAGAGGAAATTCGTAATGATGCCTATGATAATGCTCGTATTTATAGGGACAAACAAAATTGTTCCATGATAAGAAAATATCTCGGAAGCATTTTTCGATAGGACAAAAAGTGTTACTTTTACAACTCTGTGTTAAAATTGTTCCCAGGTAAGCTTCGGTCTCAATGGCAAGGACCTTTATTGTAACCGAATTATTCACACGTGGTGTAGTTGAAATAAAGAGTGAAGAGTCGGGAAAACGATTCACAGTCAATGGCCAACAGTTGAAACCATTTTACGAGAATTTTCAAGCCCACACAGTTGGAAAAATTTAGCTAGAACCTCTATAGTACCATTTGGGGCGTCAAGCTAACGACATAAAACAAGCACTTAATGGAAGGCAACCCAATTTTTATTTTTATTATATTTATTATATTATATTATTATATTATTATTTTATTATTTATCATTTTAATTTGTTTGGATAATAATAAATTTCTCTTCTTCTATCTAGGTAAACCGGCGAGAAAAAAACTCAGGAATTGACATGTTTTCACAAACATCTCTTATTTTACCCTAATCCAAGTAGGAATAGAGCATCCTTACTTCATACTTACCCAAAACCTGCATCTAAGCACCCTTCCTTCTACAGCTTCAAACCCTATACTTTTCTCTATTTTTACCCAAAAAAATAACAGCCACCGTTAACCTTCTCCCTCATCCCACCACCGATTTTTCCCAGCACTATGGTTAGGACTAGAGGCCGTGCCATCGTCGAACCCTCATTCGCTGTAAACAGCCACCAGCGCTAATTTTCGGTACCCTAACACGTCAACTTAAACAACGTCGCACCATTCCCCTCTCCCCTTCCTCCACCGTCGCCCCCACCACTCACTTCACACGGACCATCGCCACCACTATATTAGGCCCCGACCCCTCTCGACGTTGGCCTTGTTGACAGCCACAAACTCTTTCGACCCAACCAGCGGTAGCCTTCACCGATTCCACCTCTGACTCCGACATCGACACCCACGAACGACCCACAGGCTCCAGCACCTCAGGGAGTCACGACGACCAACGCTAGTTACCTACCCGCGACAAGACGTACCGGTTTTGAGTAAATATTTTGCCACCTGAATGCCATTTAAACGGTAATTTAATGTTTGATAATGCTATCAATTGGGACATGTATGATTGGTTACGACATAAGCAAATAGTGCATTGCAAATGTTTATCACTATCTGTTTTGAATGCTTTGCATATTAACACTGTTGTTACCGATTATTTTCACAATATTGGTTGGGTTGGTAATTTTGATATCACTCACTACACTTATTACGAACTAGTTTTTGAATTTTATTCCACTTTCCATTTTCAACAGCACGGTCAATTCTCATTGGACACACCTGGCATTATAACATTTTGATTGCTTGGTACCACACATAGTTTGTCATTTATTGATTTTAATATTTCATTAGCTTTTGTAATAGAGGATTATGCTATGTCCACTGATTATGAGAACAGTTTGTGTACTTTTTCAGCAGACTTCAAGGCTATCGGGGCTTTTGCGTTATTGACAGACAATGCTGAAACCACATATAGCCCTAAAACATCAAAAGATTTATGGTTTCCTAACCCAGCCTTATGCTACATGCATCGTTATTTGGCTTATGATTTCTCAGGCCGGAAAGATACACCGACTACAGTCTCGAAGACGAAATTATTCTTATTATGGTGTATATACATCGATCGTTCGGTAAATTTGGGCTATTGGTATGCGTTTCAATTTGAGCATATTAAAAATACAAAGCATCCTCTAATTTTAGGCTCTTTTATTACACTTTTATTCTTTTTACATGGCTCGAATGCTCCTATTTCAGACTAACATATTGCTTGCCAAGCCGATCCATTAGATGCCTGCTGTCTCGACTCAATGGGATTTCTTGGCATTCCTACTTCCTTTCGTTTTGTTCCTCTAGGTACCCGATCTTCAATAGTTGAACGAATCTTTAGGCGACAAAATCCGAACAAGGTACCCAATCAAAACCAACCTTTTATGACCATCGAGCAATGATTGGAAGCATTGAGGCACGACTCGAAACCTTCGGCCAACAGATGGCTAATCTCATTACAGCTCTACGCGCATGACAGTGACTACATGGGAAGTTTTTCTAAACTTTTTTCTTTTCTTCCACCTAATTTTTTCTTTTCTTTCACATGGAGGGCAATGTGTTTTAAGTGGGGGGAGGCATTCCTAATTGTCTTTGATGTTTTATCTGATGTTTTGACACTATTACCACTGCCTTATGCTTGTTTTGCCTACATTTATTTTTTTAGTATATCCTGCCCTTTTTCATGCCCAAGATTTTGACCAAAAATTATCCATTGTTTGATTTACGAGCATGATTCATATCTACTAAGTTAGTTATGATTTTGCTATATTGATTTCATCTCTACTGTTTTATTTCTATTAAGCTAAAATAATTGTGATTAATAGAGTTAACCATATCTTACTTTTAGTAAATTCGATTAAGTTTAAATGCAAAGAGGACACTTAATAAAATTGCATGCTAAAATTATGTTCATGACTGTTAGGTGGTTGCTGAAACTTATTTTTGACACTTGATTATTTTTCCTAGTCCTCCAAAATTAAAATTTTATTTCATTGTAATAATAAATTTTGATGTCTCTGTGGTTATAAGTGCAGCTTAAAAACGTGACTAGCTGAGTAACCGGGGTAGGGTGCTTGGGTTGTCATCCTACTTCGCATCAAAAGGTTGTGTGACGTGTTAGGTAAAACTCCGCTAATCGGAATTAAACAAAATTTTTAAGAATATGTTAGGCTGAGTAACTGGGGTGGGGTGCTTGGCTGTCATCTCTCTTCGCGTCAAAAGGTTCAATATATTCTTAAGAAAAAAATATAAATATAATAAATTAGGAATATGTTGGGCTGAGTAACCGGGGTGGGGGCTTGGCTATCATCTCTCTTCCCATCAAAAGGTTTAATATATTCTTAAGCAAAAAAGAAAAAAAGATGTATTAATAATAAAATTGCATTTGGGGAGTAAAAGTGGAAACAAATAGGGTGTCTTGGTAAGTTTAGTAAATTACCTAATTTTCATGAAATAATCCAAGTTGATTATTGTGTGATTAAATTTGAATACTTTTTCAGTTTTACTTAAAGCAAGCTAAATGTACTCTTTATTTTTCATATGCATTATGCCTAATTTTTATAAAACTTTGGAGTGATATTTCTTTTATGGTAAAAACTTAATTTCACAGTGGATAGGAACCATACTTGAGGACAAGTATGGGCTAAGTAGGGGGAATTTGATAATACTCTGGAATGACATATTTTTTTGTATTAATTATATATTTATTTTGAGTATGATCCTACTAATTTGATCGATTTATGGTTTTTTATCTTGTAGGGACTAAATTGAAGGCAAAAAGGAATTTTAGAGGCAAAAAGCCTGAATTTAAAAATAAAATGGGCCAGCATGCGAAATAGGAAAGAACTTCAAAGAAGAGATTTTATAAACACAAGACTCTATTTAAATTTGAATTATATTAGGATTATTGTTAAGATTATTATTTAGATTTAATTTTAGCTTTTATCTTTATTTATCTTTTAGAATTTAAATAGGAACAAGCTAAATTTTCTAAGTACCATAAATAGGGGATGGAGTAACACAAATTTCACTCATCTTTTCTGAAAAAGCTCCCTCTACCAAAAAGCTCTAGCTTTTGTTCTTTTCATTTATTCAATAAAATTCCATTTTTATTAAGTTTATTTCTTTTTCCCCAAAAAACATAAGCCACTAAATTCATCTAGCCAAAGGTTGTCGAGATCCCCCAAAAAGGGTTCAGTAGGCTTAGAATCCGCACTAAGCCTTCTCAACGAATATTTATCGTTTCTCCGCACTATAGGACTAGCACTTCCGTCCATGTCCCTTCAAAAGTGATCTTTTCGTCTTATGCAAAGGTGGCTGCTTTGTATGTTTTGGGAAGGTTGCACAGTTGGTTCATTAACTTACTGCGTCAGTGGTTGTCGAGCCTAAGAGAGAAAATGGCGTGGCATTCGCCATTGAGTAGTGATGATCTAGTGTAAGACGGTCCCACAAAAGTGACGGTTGGCTAGAGTTAGGTTCCTCTATATCGTAAGTCTAAAATCTAAGTAGAGCTGGTGGTTGTAGGCGTCCCCTTCCACTATAGCTGACTTATTCTGTTATGAGAAAGATCATCTAAAAGCGTAGGATTGAACCCAAGGAGGATCGAGATAACCGGAGGCTGAAATCTCTCCATCAAAGACTCTATTTTCTCAACTCTATTTATTTTTACAATTTCAATTTCAATTTACACAATCTCAATTCACCCAAACTTTTAATTTTATTTTTTATTTTTTTCTAGGTACGCTATTTTTCTTGGGTACGACTCTGCCCGGGATATCGAGAAACAGGAATTTGTGTAAATCCAGTTCCTAAGGATTTGATCCTACCTCCCTTATACTATTTTTTTGTTATTTTATAGGGATAGGATATTTTTTGTGCTCTCAACGATACATCACGTGTTCATTCAACTTGAGGTTGATTGTGGGTTTGCTTATGCCAGATAAATCTCAAAATCTGGTACATTTAAGGTGACTACTACTAGTAGTCAACTTGAAAGAAGTGGGACAACTTAGTTGGGGATCAGTGGTGCTGGCAACAATGTACCGAGAAATGTGTCAAGCGACGAAACCAAAAATAGTTAAAATCAATGGTTGTATGCTCCTTTTTTCAATTGTGGGCATGGTATCGATTACCATTTTTACACCCCCAAGTGGACCCCCTTACGAATTCCAATTCGTAATATGGTAAAATTTATTTGATAATATCATTATCATTGTAATTTTTCATTGTTGTAATGTTGAAATGAAATATTATTGGAATAGGTGGAACAATCGCACGAGGCACACATGTATACCGACCGAGTTCGAGGATATCCGACTAGCTTTAAATCAACAAACCAAAGATGAGGTTAGTTTATGAAATTCAAAGTTATATAATATTTATTTCAGCATTTGAAATTAAATATTAAGCACGTGATAAAATTTATAAATTCATACTACAGTTTGTATGATGCTATATGTGGATTCGAGAATTCAAGAATGCATCCCGGATTAATTTTGTCCAATCGTGTAACGCCTCAAAATTCTTTAAAGTTTTGGGTAATTATTTATGTCAAGTAAACTAATTTTCTTTAGCGATTAAGTGTTACGGATGTGTACTTGAGGTTCTATGTTTGATTCCTTTTCCTTGAATTTTGAGTATTTTTATTCCTATACCTAGCTTGTCACGTTAAGGTTATCTTTAATTTTTCGTAAGTTATTAACAAGAATGAGCCTACTGGTTTAGTGGTAATGCCTTAGCTTACCTATGGGTCCTAAGTTTAAATCTCTTAGTGCCTAAAACGAAATTATTTTTTGTTTCCCTCATCCCTAAAACATCTCATGTTGTCGTCCCACTTTTTCCACTCCCTCCTCATTCTTCATTTTCTGTTTGCTAAGTTTTCTCTCTGAAGTTTTCCCCTCCACTTTTCCATTTCTCTTTCATTTTGACAAATTTCTCCATAAACAAACCATAGTGATTTTTCTTTCTTTGAACCTTTCTTTGTTGTCATTCCTCTGCTACTGTTTATTGTCGCATTATCTCTATTGTGTCGTTGTTTCATTTATGTTGTTTTCAGTGCGGTGTTTTTGAACGAGGAGTTTGTATTTTCGTCTCAATGTAAGTACTGTATGTGCATTTTTCCTTGTGATAAGGTTAATTATTTCTTTTTTATGTAAAGGGTAGGAGGTTTTAATTGATCTATAATCTTCGTTTTTTATCGTTTTTTGGTTCTTATAGTTGAGGATCTTGCAATGGTTACCCCTCCAACAAGTTGAGTGTAGTGGGAATCATTCTTATTCGAGGGTAAGTGGTTGAATACCCTAGATTGAGGTTGTTTTTTTGTAGAATTTGTAAGGGTCGAATGCCCTAGCTGCATTTTGGTCGAATACTTTAATTGAGTAAGGGTCGAATGCGTGTTTGGTTCTTGAGTGTCTATATGTTTAATTAATTAAGTGGATGTCGTGTATAGGTTTCGGCTCGTTGCAATAGTAATAACATCTCAGAAACACTCAGGTGTGTGTTCTAACCCAGAAAACTCTAGAAAAAATCACGGAAAACTGGAAAATGCATGAAAAACCAAAGGTGACAATTGACGCTACACGACCATGTGTCTAGCCATGTGCCCGATCGTGTGAGCAGGCACATTTTCATAGCTCATGTGGGCATCTATATTCACAACTTGTGTAAACAATTTTATCCTACGTATCCAAAGTAAATTCGCTATAGTTCTTCAAGTAATAAATGAAATATTCTTAATGAATATAAATATATATTCTCCTTGATTTGAGCATGGATCCTTAGGTTCTTAATGCCAAAGATCTTATATGTTTTATGTTTAAGCTTATGCTATTGAACTAACCATTTTGATGATGGCATGGATTGTTTAAGGTGCCAAGGAATTCAAAAATTCCTGTAATTAAGTTTCAATTCTTGAGCATATTATTTGTTGGGTAAGTTGTATAATATTCATATTTATATATGTGTATGTATATCAAAACTTGTATTGTCTAATATTATATATATTTATAAGTTTGAATGTATTCGTTGTCATTTTTTAAGTGACACTAACTTATTGAATTAAAAAATAAATCTCATCTTTTATAAAACAAATAATTATAAACACAAACTATCCTCCTTTTAAATCCATTATCCTAAAATTTATCAATTTATTTTGAGAAAGAAAACCAAAAATATAATATTTTATTAATATAAATATAATTTTTCAACCACCAACCAGGTCTCACTATATCTAATGTATATGAAAAATTTAATCAATATTTTAACAACTAAGTTAGTGGTCAAGTCAATCAGATCATCAGCTCCATCATCAATCTAATAATTAATTAAATGATTAAAATATTTTAAAATTAAAAAATATAAAACAAATTCAATCATCAATTTTTTATTCCAATTTTCGATTTTTTTACCACCTTCAAACAGTTCACTTAGACACCGACTCAACTGGAAAGAAATTGCTTGGTTCCTTCTCGTGCAAACAATGCGTAAGAGACTATCCATATATACATATACGGTAATACTACCCATACTTTCTTTGGCACATTGTTATATCAACTACTTTTCATATAATAAACTATCAAGTAACCCAAGTTAGTAACCTAATTAAAGTTAAACCGATGGCCGCAGTCTCCATTAATTTGAGCTTCAGACCAAGCTTTTTTTCGTCCACAAATTTTGACCCAAGTCGATAAACTGCCTTGTTCTTGCATTAGAGAACCATAACTCTTTAACCTTAAATTCTCACAGTCCCTTTTATTTTCTCTCAAATCAAGGAGGGGGAGGGGGGGATCTGAAGTTTTTGTAGGACATTTTGTGTGCAAAAGACGGCTATGGAGTACTCAATTGTTTCTGAGTTTGAAGGGACTCTTCTGAAAGACCAGGACCCTTTCTCCTACTTCATGTTGGTGGCATTCGAAGCCTCGGGTTTCATCAGGTTCACTTTGTTGCTGTTGACTTGGCCAGTGATTCGGTTTCTCGATGTGTTGGGCGTGGGAGATGTGGGGTTGAAGTTGATGGTGTTTGTAGCAACGATGGGGCTTCGGGTTTCGAAGACTGAATTGGTGTCTAGAGTTGTTTTGCCTAAGTTTTATATGGATGATGTTGATATGGAGGCTTGGAGAGTGTTTAGTAGGTATGATAAAAGAGTTGTGGTGACGAAAATGCCTAGGATTATGGTGGAAAGGTTCGTGAAAGAGCATTTACCAGCCGATGTGGTTGTCGGAAGTGAACTTGTGGTCAACCGGTTCGGGTTTGCTACAGGTTTTGTTAACGGTGATATCGGTTCTATCTCTAGTAAAGTTGCCAAGTTGTTTGTAAATGATGAGCTTTCCACGCAACCACGGCCAGCGGGTGGAAAGCTTTGGACCCGATCTTCTTCTTCATGAACCCTAGACCGTTTTACGAAGTGACATTCTTGGACCAGTTGCCAGCGGAAGCTACATGTTCGTCAGGGAAAAGCCCGCACGATGTCGCTAATTATGTGCAAAGAATCTTGGCCGCTACGTTAGGGTTTGAGTGCACAAATTTTACGAGGAAAGATAAATACATAGCATTGGCTGGAAATGACAAAACAGTTTCATGCACTTCTCTTGAAACGTGGTGAGCACATTTAAACCTTTTCTTCAATGAAAGAAAAAAAAAGAGAATTTTTTGTTAATTTATTGGAATAAATTTAATTAATTGTGTTTTTTGGCCGGGTTGTTAATTTGTAAGGATGATTTGTGGAATTGTTGAATAATTTGTGAGGATGATTTGTGGAATTAAGTTTATATTGAGGGTTAATGTTGTTAATTTTTCCTTTGGAATAAATTTCATTTTGTAATCACCTGCTACCAGTTCTATATATGTTAAATGGCAACATCTTTAAATGATTTATGTAAATTTAATTTCTTGTATCTCGATTGGAATTATATATACCGATTATTATATATATATATTTAAAATTAATCTACGTTTGAAGCTCAATGCCATGCCCAAGATGTGGGTTTGAGTCATAGAAATTATTATTAATTGTGTGAGAGTTAGTATTAAAAGAAATTGGACTTAATATATCATTCAATATATGAGTTTGACAGTTTTTTCTAATGTGCCATTTGTGTTATATTTTTATCTTTAATACTTGTATTTGACAAAAGTTATATATTTTAGTACAAAAAAAACGGTGTTAACTTTTTAATATTTAATTTGGATTTTAGGGTTGTTGTGAGGAAAGGTAATAGCTAATATTATTAAGAGTGAGCTTGGATGGGCGATTAGGTGCGGTGCGTTTAGCTTACTTTTTATCTCACGCTACAGAATCGCTACAGTATCTAATCTCACCGCCACCGCTGTTTTTACACTAACAGCAGGTAAACGCACCGCCCATCCAAACTCATCCTAAGTTTAAATTTTCATGATTTTGTTAATACAATAGATTTAGTGTTAATTGTAAATTTGTTTAATTTTATGTTCAATTTGTCAAATAAAGTCCGATAGATGTGATTTAATTCGAGTTTTAAGATAGTTTTGATGAAAATTAATTCCTAATATTATTAGATAAATTATGAATTTTCATTAAATCAACTTTAAAACTCGAATTAAACACTAAAAATTACCATTGTTATCTTTAGGCACTAAAATGTATAACTTTTGTCAAATATAGATATCATATTGGACAAAAAATAATATAAGTACCATATTAAGAAAATATTGCCAAACTTATATACCAAATTATGCATTAAGTCGAAAACCTAATATATGTTTCAAGTAGAGGTGATCATGGGCTGGGTCGGATTTGGGTCGGGTCCAGTTAAAATTTTAGGCCCGTTTTCTAGGCTCGGGTCTGGCCCGACCCGAAATATGGGCCTAAAATTTTGTTCAATCCCAACCCGAAAGAAAATTGCTAAGTCCAAGCCCGGCCCAGCCCATATTAAATTTTACAACACCAAAAAAGTATATATTTAATATATATATTTGATTAAAAAGTATATTTGATTAAAAATAAAAAAATATATATTTAACACATAATTCGGGCCGGGACGAGTCAGGCCCGGGCCAAAAAAGTTTTACCTGAGGCCCGGCCTATTTTTTAAACGGGCCTCATTTTTTTGCCCAAACCCATATTTCGGACCTATATTTTTACCCGAACCCTCCTATTTTTCGGGCGGGTCGTCGAGCCGGGCCAGGTAACCTAACCCATGATCATCTCTAGTTTCAAGATTTAAAAAAGAAATTCGAATAATCAATCTAATTTTTATATTTTTTATTAGCCCAATGATTCAATTAAACATATCCAAAAGTCAAGTTATGAAGTTTGATTCAAAAATGGGAGAATTTAAAAAATAATGATAATAAATATAGTAATCTTAGAATATAAGCTTAGACAAATATAATAGGCACATTTGTCTAATATGTTTTTATTCTTCCACCCTTAAATAGGAGGATAATATGCTTCAACGCACTTGAACTCATGTCCTCCTGTATAAGCAACAATATTGATGTCAATCAAGCTAAGACTCAATCAGTATATATGACTTATGTTTACGGTAACATATTAACAATAAAAAAATTGTCTTGATTTAAAATTTTAATTAAAAAGATTATAGAATTATTAATTATTAAATTAAGAATAGCATGCCTAAAAAGGGATTTGGATTAACTATTTACAAATAGGATAAATTTCATAGTTTGTTACTCAACTTTCAAAAGTTTTTATTTTGGACATTGAATTTTTTTTTCATTTTAGACATCGTCATTAAAAACCTTTTTCGTTTTAGGAAATGTTATTAAAACTATTTTTATTTTGATCACCCGTTGTTAATTCAATGTTATTGTACATTTATTTTAGTCATTCAACTTTGATAAGTTTTCATTTTTTCCACTTATTTTATCTTTTTAATTGTTTTAGAATTAATTTTTTTAGTAAAAGGGAAAACCTGGGTTTATAGGAAAAAAATAGATTTTTACATAGAAAAATCATTTACCTTTTTAATTTTAGTGGCAGTGGTGGATTGTTCAAGGCATCAATCTTCATCGCTGCTTGCAAGATAACCTAAGATTGTCAGACGGTTTGCATCTCCATATCGGCTGAGACAACTACTTCCCCCCTTGGAGTGACTAGAATAGAAAGTTCAGAAGAGAGGTAAGAAACAAGAGGTATCGATGTTGTCTGGGTTACCTCCGGTTATGATGTGCTTTGGGAAGTGAGCATTTCCCTGTTTTCACCATCATCCCTCTGAACCTAGGGATTGGATGTCCCCTCACCAGTTGATTGTCGTGATTTTTGTTGCTTTTCATACTCTCCAACAGATGTGATCTTTACACAGGCCATGGTCAGAGAACTTGAGATTTCTTACAGAGAGAGTTAAGGTTTTGTGAAAGAACCAAGAACTTGGAAACAAGAAGGATGGTAAGGCCTTCAGGGAATTTAGAGATTCAAAATCAACAGCAAAAATCCCAAAGGATATGATTGGGCATTTATAGCAAGTTGTCATTTCCCAAAATATTAATGTTACCTTCAAAAAAAAAACTTGGAGCCAAAAACAATATTTTATTAGCCTCCAAAATTTCAGCGAATAAATATCAACATAATTATCACAAAATACACCAAAATGGCATATAACATAGTCGTGTGGATGCCTTCCAAAAGAGTCATCCCCTTCAAGCTTGATGTACCCCAACTGAGCTTCTCAAGCTCTCAAACCTATTTGAAATTAAGGATTTGGTGAACATATTAGTTAACTGGTCTTTAGCGGACACATACCTTAGCTCAACAGACTCATTCTCAACCAACTCTTGAATAAATAGGTGTCTGATATCAATTTGCTTTGTTCTTGAATGCTACACAAGATTCTTTGAAATGTTTATTGCATTAATGTTGTCACAATAGGTCGTGACAATAGATAATGCAACCCCAAAATCCTCCATCATCTGCCTCATCCACAGAAATTGAGCACAAAAACTGTAAGTAGCAATGTACCCTACTTAAGCTGTTGAGAGAGATCAATCCTTGCTTTCTGCTATACTAAGAGACAAGATTGCTTCCCAAGTAAAAACATAATCTAGATGTGCTTTTATGATCATTTATATTCCCAACCCAATCAGAATCAATGTATCCTACTAAGCATAATGCACTTTATTTAGTAAACCAAATGTCAAGATCAAATGTACCATGAACGTATCTAATGGTTCATTTGGCTGCCTTGACTTGGGATTCTTGTGGATTGGCCTGGTATCTGGCACGAACACTAAAGCACAAATCAGGACAACTGGCTGTGAGATATAGAAGACTGGCAATCATGCTTCTGAATGTGGTTAGGGAACTGGGCACTCCCTCAACATCTGTGCACGGTTTCTCATTGACAAACATTGGTGTCTCGGTTGGCTTAGAGTTCTCAAGTTCGAGCTTCATCACAAGATTTCTTGCATATTTCTCATGTGATAAGAATGTCTTATCTTCCAATTACATGATTTGTAATCCAAGGAAATATGATAGCTCTCCTACCATGCTCATTTTGAACTCACTTTGAACTCACTTTGCATGATCTTCACAAAGGAATCCTTAGCAACAGTTGATGTAGTACCAAATATTATGTCACCCACATAAATTTGGGTCATGGTTGTAGTCCCTCTATGCCTTTGAATGAACAATGTCTTGTCCACAAAACCTCTCTGAAAACCTTGACAAATCAAGTATTGAGACAGTCTCTTGTACCAAGCTTGAGGAGCTTGTTTCAGTCCATCTAGTGCTTTACTTAGTTTGTAAACATGATTTGGGTTAGTAGGATCCTCGAACCCTTTAGGTTGAGCTACATACATCTCGTCATTTAGAAATTCATTCAAGAAGGCACTCTTAACATCCATTTGATACAACTTGATGTTAAGATGTGCAGCTACAAAAAGCAATAATCTGATAGCCTCAAGTCTAGCAACAGGTGCATAAGTTTCTTCAAAATCAATATCTTGGATTTGTTACAAGTGATATTTTCCTGCTCATCTGTTCTGTTTTTGAAGATCCACTTTGTACCAATTATGTTGCAATCAGTGGGCCTTGGCACCAGCTCTCAAACCTCATATCTCTCAAATTGTTGTAACTCCGCTTGCATGGCCTGAATATATATATTTATTAAGAAAGATAAAATTTACTCAATTGTAAATATAATAATAAACAATAAAATATATTTTCTTCAATTCATATACATATCATATAATAATAAATTTTACACACAGTAAGCTCTTTAATTATTTTATATAAAATAACTCTAATAATATATATAATTCATGCTTTTTATAAGATAAATCTAAATTGTGTTGTCATCCTTTAAAACTAAAATGAATTATTACGTTTGAAATTAAAATATTTATATCTTACTGCAGTAGGCCCAATTTGTCCGGGCCCAAAACTAAATAAATAAAACCAAAAAATAAAAGAGTCCAAGTCCAAATTATTACAAACTCAAATAAAAACCCTAAGCCCAATTAATAGGCCCACAACCTAAACTCATTCTCAGAACCCTAATGTCCCATATGCGCCGCACCCCCCTCCTCGTGCCTCCGAAGCTCGCTCGCCACCCGAAGCCTGACATGCGTCTGCGGCTTTGCACAAAAATGGCAAGAGTTAGCCTTTCAACGTCCGTTGACCTTGCCTGCAAAAAAAAAGACAGAAACGAAAGCAAGCAAAACAGCAAGAGAAACAGCAGCGAAAAGTAGCAAACAGTAACATAGACCAACAATGTAATCGTGGCTATAAAAGCCACGAAAATAACCACGTAATGCTACAGACAATCAAATACAAAAAAAGAAGTTGGAAACAGATTCGAAAGAAAACGAAGGTGCTTTATTTTTATATATTTTTATTTCAAAATAAATAGAATAATAAATAAAAAAAGAAATATGTTACCTTTAATGCCGCGGACGGAGATTTCTCCAATCTTGAGGGTGGCTGGGTCAATGGGCTCGTCGCAAACCCCACCGACGGTGACGGGGAGCCGAAAGGCCCTTGAGTTTTATCATTTCTTTTCTTCTTTTCCAGACTTTCGGAGGTCCTTCGGGCCATTTTAACCCCAAATCTGTGCTCCACTCGAAAAGAGGAGCAAAAGGGGGTGGTTTTGGCATTCCTGGCCACCGCGAACGGCAGCGCCATCGCCAGTGACCAGCGACCGGTACGGTGGCCAACGGCCGGAACCCTAGGCCGAAGAAAAGGGAAAATTTGAGAGAAAATGGAGTATTTTTTATTTTTTTTAAATAGGAGAGAAATGAGTTTTTTTTAATTTGGCTTAAATAGCCTAAATAAAACGACGTCATTCTGATTTTTAGGTTAAGAGGAAAAAACGACATCGTTTTGACCTCTAACCCGTGACCTGACCCAGTTGCCTTCAGGATCCGCGTGTTTCTGCGGTGAAAGGGGTATTGGCACACGGGGTCCTTCCGCTTTTGCGCCGTAATGCAATTTGGTCCCTGCTGTTCTTTATATTTTGGCCGCATAATTTTCTGATTGGTTCATTTTAGTCTGCGCTGAAACGCTGCGCATGAGGGCTGGGAATATTTTCCCAGTCAGTCCCTTATTCCTCGAACGTGTTCTATTTTGGTCCCTAGCAGCATTCTTTTTTATTATTATGATTTTTACCCCGAATTTCATTCCGATTTCAGTATAATCCTTACCTTGTTTAACTTCATTTTTTTGTTATTTTTAAAAAAAAAAGGTTTTATTTAATATTTAATTAATTTATTTATTTACTTACTTTCAATTTTTAATCTAACTTATATTAGTTTTTTTATTTATCTATTATTTTTTATTGGCTTGTTTATTTTATTTTTGCCATTATTAGTGCTATTTTATTCAATTATTTATTTAGTTGCTATTTTTCAGATACTTTCAAATTTAGACTTATTATTATTGTGGTTATTGTTGTTGTTGTTATTGTTATTATTATATTGTCATTTGCATCATTATTCTTGTTTATGCATGTTAACATTAGGATTCATTAGTATCAATGCTATATATATGTTATATTTTATTATGCGTATTATGTCATTGTTATTTTAAATGTATGTTGCATTATCATCATTAGCCGTGTATGACCCCTTTTTATGTCTTAAACGATTTCTTTTTAAACATAATCAAAATCGCACATATATCATTTTTAAATATTTCATTAGTTTTCATCTAAATTCGTAAAAAAGGGGAAAATCTTGAAAACAAAGGCAATACTTCGTATTTTGGAGATTTGAGAAATCGTACCCTAATTTACGGGGTCTCGATCTTCTCGTTGAACCTAAATAGCCAAATATTCGTTTCAAAATTGAAATACAATACCATTTTTTAAAAGGCAAGTTATTCTCGAGGGCTCAAAGTATCGCGTCCTAACTTACGGTATATGATATTTTGTTATCTCGAGATGAGAGAGTCTCTAATAATCATTTCGATTTATTCAAGCGTTTTTCTAAAAAAAAATTTTGAAAAAGGAGGAATCGTATTTTTAATTCTTTCCAAACTTTCGACATTCGACACTAAGACACTAATTAATCAGCTAGGTACCAATTTTGGGCGTTACAAGGGTGCTAATCCTTCCTCGTACATAACCGACTCCCGAACCCATCTTTTGGAATTTCATGAACCAAAATCGTTGTTTTAATAAATCAAATCATTTATTAAAACAACCATTTTTCGAGGTGACCCGATCACACCTCATTAAAAAGGATTGGTAGTGACTTCCATGTTCGTTTTCGTTTTCAAAACCAAAGTCGACCCTTTTACAAAAAAATTGTTTCGACAGCTTGGCGACTCCACTAGGGAACTAAAAATAAGAGAGTCAAGCCACGTGTTGATTACTTTTTGTCTTTTTGTCAAAAATTGAAAACTTGGTTTAAATTTACGATCATTTTGTTGCATTTCATTTGTTTTTGTTACGATCTTCATCATTTTGGTTTATAATCACTTTACTGGTTTGAATTTTTGACATGTTCCTGCACATTGCATTACATGACCGCTCGATTATACCCTTTTAAGTGAGAGTGAGAAACTACTCCTTCGTGAGGTTTTCACCTCCGCATGGGATAGTGAATCGCTTTCGGGATATATACGTACCTATGTCTTCGTGAGATTTTCATCTCCGCATGGCCATAGGGAAATGTATTTCCCTAAACTGAACTTGGTCCATATGAGCCTATAATGGGTGAGGATCGAGGAATCTGCCAGTTTAGGTACCTTTACTTTAGAACCAAACCGCATATAGTGAGCCCTAAGAGCCTACCCTAGGTAAAATCGCACCAAACCCGTAGTGGTCATCCAAATAGGTACTCTTTTTTTACTTATTTTTTTTGTATTGACGTGTTTTCTTGTGCTTTGGTTATGATTGCATTGAGTTTTCATCATAGAAAGAGGTGTTGATTCATGTTCAGTTGTTAAATAGTGAGCTTGTCATGGAAAATAGATTTCTTAATAAAGTGGGAGACAATGCGGTCTTCTGAATATGGTCCGAAAAAATGTAATAAGGGAAGGGTGATAGTCTGATGAATGAATACACGACTTTGCTTCGTTGCCCGTGGATTCAAGCTGACAAAGATTATTCAAGAGCCATCAACGTCTCAGCTTTCTTAAAGAAGCTAACGAGCCTCACGAGGATGAGTGAACAAAGGGTCGTGACTTAGATCAAGCAAAATGAATATAGAAGAGGCACCCCTTTGAAGAGTTCACGAGATTCGATCTTAACATATGGATATCAATGCCTTCACTTTGAGTATTAGGACAAGGTCGTATATGTAACTATTCGTTTTATGTAAAGAGATTTGTTTTCTAGTAAAGTTGTTCTAATAGAATTGAATCGGAATCAATGTCTCTTTTTGTATTCATTCCATTCATCTGCATTACATTTCATTGCATGCATTAAATTTCACAAAATGACCCTAATTAATCAAAATTGTTACAATTACCCTGGAAACTAACGAAAATCCACAAACTAAATATCGCTACGGTACCTACCGCAAAACCAAAGCAATGGATTAAATATTGGAATTATTAGAACAAATGCAAAGAGATATGCAGGCGCAGCTGCAAGAGCAATTAGCAAAAGTTCAACCAGACATAAGGGATCAGATACTAGAATCTCAAAAAAGTATGATGAGCCAAGTAACGAAGTTACTAGCCGGAGGGCTTGAAAAAGGGAAAGGCCTAGTGGTTAAAAGTGGGGAGGATAATGAAAATCTTGCTTATCCCCTAGGTTTTACCCCGATAGGTGTCCACGCCCAACCAGACGCGCATCCACAAGGGGCACCCATTATTATAACACCCAACAATATCAGACCGATACCTCGACACCAATGAATTACCTGACAGGTTCAAGTTCCAATCCGAGGAACAATCCAACCAATCCTGTAGTTCCTGATCTAGACGAAATGACAGAAATAGAAAAAACAAAGTTGGAACTGCCAAAACAACTCAAAGATCGATACAGGAGGTTGGAGGAAAAACTCAGAGCAATGGAAAACGCTGATTACCATTGCGGGGTTGACGCCAAGGATCTGAGTTTTGTCCCAGATCTAGTACTCCCACTGAAATTCAAGACTCCAGAATTTGAAAAGTGTAATGGGACTACTTGTTCTGAAGCTCACATCACAATGTTCTGCCGAAGAATGACGGGATACGTTAATAATGATCAACTGTTAATTCATTGCTTCCAAGATAGTCTGATTGGGTCGGCTGCCAAATGGTACAACCAACAGATCTGTACCAAAATTCACTCATGGAAGGACTTGGCATAGGCTTTCATGAAGCAATATGACCATGTGATAGACATGGCGCCCGACAGAATCACACTGTAGAATATGAAAAAGAAGCAAAGTGAGAGATTCAGACAATATGCCCAAAGATGGTGAGAGGTAGCAACACAAGTCCAGTCACCTCTTTTAGAGAAAGAAACCATGATGCTTTTCATCAACATTCTGAAAGCCCCATTCATTAACCACATGTTGGCAAACACTACCATGAGCTTCTCAGATATGGTAATGTTCGGCGAGATGATTGAAAACGCGGTAAGAAGTGAGAAGATAGATGCGGGGGAAAGTGTCAAAAGATCAACCCAAAAGAACAAGGAAAATGAAGTGAGTAACCTGAGCATGTATAATAAAGGGTATTTCAAATCGGTTACTATAGGCCAGCCGAGAACCATAACCACTAGCTATCAAGGCCCTTCAAGGCAAGAATCCAACTCAAAGCCAAGCATAGAATAACTCCAGTTCTCACCCATCCTGATGACATATAGAGAGTTGTATCATAATCTATTTGATGCACATGTGGTATCCCCGTTCTATGTGGAACCCGTGCAACCTCCGTTTCTGAAATGGTATGATGCGAATACCAATGCGAATACCCGCACAGGAATAACAGGACACTCAATTGAAAACTGCACTACATTTAAAAAGTTAGTTGAAAGGTTCATCAAGATGGGCATCGTGAAGTTTGACGATCCATCAAGACCTAACGTGGCAGAAAATCTGTTACCCAGTCATCCAAACCTAGGGGTAAACGCGATAATTGAAAATAGAGGAAAGAGAACCAAAATTAATGTTGCAGAAGTAAAAACCCCACTGAAATGGGTTTTGAAACAAATGATAGACATGTGATTAATCAGTCAGAATTCGGAAAAGAAACCAAAAGGGATGAGGTGCTACTGTGAGTTCCACGCTGAAGAAGGTCATGAAATCCAGGAGTGCGCTGAATTCAAAGCTTTGGTATAGAGCCTAATGGATAATAAAGAGTTGGAATTCCTTGAAGAAGTCAAAGGCCCAGGAATATGAATATTAACGTCGTATTCAAAAAGAGAGCCGGGAAAGAGAATTTATCAGGGAATATTTTGAACAATGGGACTGTGGAAAATATCCTTGTATGTTTTAGACCTAATTCGGAGTAATGTCCAAAACACGCTTATTACTCTAAGCCTAGGAGTAATAAGAATCATTTTGTGTGATAGGCTTATGTCCAACATTTTTATTTCAATAAAATGTATTTTTTACATTTTTATTTCAATAAAATGTATTTTTTTACTCACTTCGAGCAAATATTTTTTTATTGTTTCCATTTCATTCATAATCATACTATATAGATAAATATCCTTAGATTCTTTTGTTCTTTGGATCTTTATTTGTCTCTATAACAGGTTTCCAGATATCAATGATATGAGCGACACTGCTATTGACTCAGAATATCCTTTTGAGCAAGATAGGTGTCCAGAGAAATCTCAAGACTTTGAAAATAACCGATACTGTAGCTTATCTCCTGATTTGTTAAGGATGGTAGAATAAGATGAGAAACAGATCCTACCTTACAAAGAATTAATAGAACCCATGGCTTTTATCTATGTGGGGCAGGGATGTCATTGGGTCAATCTCACCAGAAGCTTCTGGCAGTAATCGATTCATCTTTGTGGTCGTTGATTACTTCACTAAGTGGGTGGAAGCTGCTTCATATGCCAATGTCACAAAGTCAACAGTCAGCAAATTCTTGAAAAAAGAAATCATATGTCGGCATGGAATGCCAGGAAGGATTATATCCAACAATGCACTAAATTTGAACAACAGCACGATATCAAAAATTTGTAGTCTGTTCAAGATTAACACCATATCGCCCCAAAGCGAATGATGCAATGGAGGTAAAAAAAAACCTCAACTGGGGCAAAACCTTTCTCTTTGGCTTATCGTGGTTTTGCCCATTAAAGTCGAGATTTCTTCTCTCTGAGTTTTTTTTAATCCAATCTTGATTGAAGATAATGGTTCAAAATTATCCGTCATGGTCAAATGAACCAAAAATAAATGATGCAAGCTCACCAAAATGGTTTACCTTAGAGAATTCCATGAGGGGGACTTGGTATTGAAGCATATCCTTCCCATACAAAAGGGCTTCAAAACAAAGTGGATGTCAAACTGGGAAGGACCTTATGTGGAAGGCCTTATCTGGAAAAGCGTCGATATTGACCAAGATGGATGGCAAGAACCTGCCTAATCCTGTGAATTCTAATTAAAGCAAGAAATACTTCACTTTAAAAAAAGAAAAGAAAAAGAAAATGAGAGGCCAATGTAAAAATCCGCAAAGGGCACTTTGAGACCAAAAGGGTTTTGAATTGAAAACCCAGGAATAGGCAATTCAAGTTTTTAATCAAAGGTGGGGCATGTGGTAGTCTTGTCCTCTCCGAATTAATAAGAAGGAGTGATGCTATATCTTAGGTCATCGACAAAGTCTTCTAGGAATTCTAAACACGTATCAAGTTCAAAAGGTCCTCGAGAAATTATGTGCAGAGAAGCTCATGCTACGATATCTGTGGCACCTATTTTCATCTTATTCATTTCGTATCTTAGCAAAATTTGTTATCTTGATTAATTTATTCATTTCGAGCTTTGCTCTCAATAAAATTTCATCTTGTCCATTGCGATAATCTTTTTCAAGCATTTTTCATTGAAATAATAATTAATGGACTGATAATATTCAAACAAAAAGAGTTCTGCATATTACTCTGAAAGCTTCTAAATAGTACGAGGACCTGAAACATGATTATTATTTAGAATTAACCAAACCTAAGGGTTGGAAACATTTGGAAAGAATAGTTTAAATTGTAACTATTTCTTCAGGTTTTCTGTCAAAGATACCAGCTGAGCAAGAAGGCAGCGTAATACGTCAGTGATAGAACCTTGATAAACAACGAGCAATGACAACCTAAGCATTAAAAGAGGATCATTCTCAAAAAATAACAATCTGTATTCATGCAAATATCATTCATACACACCTAGTTAGGAGCATTTGATTCATTCTGATCATGACATCCTAATCACTAGACATAAATAGGTCCATGAAATGGATTCTACAAGTCATGTTCCCCAGAGAACAGATCAGCGAAACCACAAATCCTGTATCCCTGAAGTTGCAGTGGGATGGATTGAAGTCATTATGGCGGATCTTATCTTCCTGAAGTTGCAGTGGAGCAAATTGAAGCCACCAGCCTTATCTCCCTAAAGCTGCAGCGGAGTAGATTAAAGATAACGAATCTTATTTCCCTGGTGTTGCAGTGGAACAGATTAAAACTAAAAGTTATAGTGAATCTTATCTTCCTGAAGTTGCAGTGGAGTAGATTGAAGCCACTAGCCTTATCTCCCTGAACTTGCAGCGGAGCAGACTAAAGATAGCGAATCTTATTTCCCTGACATTGTAGTGGAACAGATTAAAACTACAAGTTATGGCGAATTTTATCTTCCTGAAGTTGCAGCGGAACAGATTGAAGATAGCAAATCTTATTTTTTTGGCATTGCAGTGGAGCAGATTGAAGCCACCAGCCTTATCTCCCTGAAGTTGCAACGAAGAAGATTGAAAACAGCGAATTTTATTTCCCTAGTGTTGTAGTGGAACAGATTAAAGCTACAAATTATGGCAGATCTTATCTTCTTGAAGTTGCAGTGGAGCAGATTGAAGCCACCAGCCTTATCTCTTAGAAGATGCAGTGGGTTGGAATAAGGCTACTTGAAGAGGATGAGCACCAAGAAGTCAAGATTCGGCGAGACTGGGTAAAATTGGTCCTTCTTAAAAGTCTTTACTCCATTCTCGTTACACAACAACGAGCAAAGAGGGGCAGCTGTAGCAGGCCCAATTTGCTCGGGCCCAAAACTAAATAAATAAAACAAAAAAATAAGAGTCCAAGTCCAAATTATTACAAACCCAAAATAAAAACCCTAAGTCCAATTAATAGGCCCACAACCTAAACTCATTCTCAGAACCCTAATGTCCCATGTACGCCGTACCCCCCTCCTCGTACCTCTACAGCTCGCTCACCGCCCGAAGCCTGACATGCATCTACGGCTTTGCACCAAAATGGCAAAAGTTAGCCTTTCAACGTCTGTTGACCTTGTCTGCAAAAAAAAAAGATAGAAATGAAAGCAAGCAAAACAGCAAAAGAAACAACAGAGAAAAGTATCAAACAGTAACATAGACCGATAAGAAAATAACCATGTAATGTTACAGACAATCAAATACAAAAAAAAAAGAAGTTGGAAACAGATTCGAAAGAAAACGAAGGTGCTTTATTTTTATATATTTTTATTTCAAAATAAATAGATTAATAAAAAAGAAATATATTACCTTTAACGTTGCGGACGGAGGCTTCTCCGGTCTTGAGGGTGGCTAGATCAGTGGGCTCGCCGCCAACCCCACCGACGATGACGGGGAGCCGAAAGGCCCTTGAGTTTTATCCTTTCTTTTCTTTTTTTCCAGACTTTTGGAGGTCTTTCGGGCCATTTTAACCCCAAATTCGAGCTCTACTCGAAGAAAGAAGCAAAAAGGGGTGGTTTTGGCATTTTCGGCCACCACGGACGGTGGCGCCGTCGCAGGTGACCGGCGATCAGTACGGTGGCCAACGGTAGGAACCCTAGGCCGGAGAAAAGGGGAAATTTGAGAGAAAATGGCGTATTTTCGATTTTTTTTTAAAATAGGAGAGAAATGAGTTTTTTTTTAAAATTTGGCTTAAATAGCCTAAATAAAATGCACCGTTTTGATTTTTAGGTTAAGAGGCAAAAACGACGCCGTTTTGACCTCTAACCCGTGACCCGACTTAGTTGCCTTCAGGATCCGTGTGTTTCTGCGGTAAAGGGGATATTTCCACACGGGATCCCTCCGCTTTTACGCCGTAATGCAATCCGGTCCCTGTTGTTCTTTATATTTTGGCCGCATAATTTTCTGCTTGTTTCATTTTAGTCCGCGCTGAAATGCTGCGCATGAGGGCTGGGAATATTTTCCCAGTCAGTCCCTCATTCTTCGAGCGTGTTCTATTTTGGTCCCTGGCAGCGTTCTTTTTTATTATTATAATTTTTACCCCGAATTTCATTTCGATTTCAGTATAATCCTTAGCCTGTTTAACTTCAATTTTTTGTTATTTAAAAAAAAGGTTTTATTTAATATTTCATTTAATATTTTATTTATTTACTTACTTTCAATTTTTAATCTAACTTATATTAGTTTTTTTATTTTATCTATTATTTTTTTATTGGCTTGTTTATTTTATTTTTTCCATTATTAGTGCTATTTTATTCAATTATTTATTTAGTTGCTATTTTTCAGATACTTTCAAATTTAGACTTATTATTATTGTGGTTATTGTTGTTGTTATAATTGTTATTATTATATTGTCATTTGCATCATTATTCTTGTTTATGCATGTTAACATTAGGATTCGTTAGTATCAATGTTATATATATGTTATATTTTATTATGCGTATTATGTCATGTTATTTTAAATGTATGTTGCATTATCATCATTAGCCGTGTATAACCCCTTTTTATGTCTTAAACGATTTCTTTTTAAACATAATCAAAATAGCACATATATCATTTTTAAATATTTCATTAGTTTTCATCTAAATTCATAAAAAAAAAGGGGAAAATCTTGAAAACAATGGCAATACTTCGTATTTTGGAGATTTGAGAAATCGTACCTTAACTTACGAGGTCTCGATCTTCTCGTTGAACCTAAATAACCAAACATCCGTTTCAAAATTGAAATACAAGACCGTTTTTTAAAAGGCAAGCTTATTCTCGAGGGCTCAAAGTATCACGTCCTAACTTACGGGATATGATATTTTGTTATCTCAAGATGAGAGAGTCTCTAACAATCGTTTCGATTTATTCAAGCATTTTTCTAAAAATTGTTTTTTTTTAAAGGAGGAGTCGTATTTTTAATTCTTTCCAAACTTTTGACATTCGACACTAAGACGCTAATTAATCAACTAGGTACCAATTTTGGGCATTACGAGGGTGCTAATCCTTCCTCGTACATAACCAACTCCCGAACCTATTTTTCTGAATTTCGTGGACCAAAATCGTTGTTTTAATAAATCAAATCGTTTATTAAAATAACCATTTTTCGAGGTGACTCGATCACACCTCATTAAAAAGGATTGGTGGCGACTCCCATATTCGTTTTCATTTTCAAAACTAAAGTCAACCCTTTTACAAAAAAATGGTTTCGACACTTACAAAATTCAATTTTATTTGATTTTGTTAAAGCCTGCTCGGTACAATCTGAACCTGAATCTAAAAAAATCTTAGCCTAATCTGAAGAAAGCCCAACCGAATCTACCTATTTGCCACCTCTAATTGAAATCTAATTCAACTCATATTATAATCAAATTTAATTTTTTTACCAATCGCATTTTTTCGGTCTAATATTTTATTTAAATCTTTTCAAATATTGAATTTACCTTCAAGCTTCAACAACTCAATTACTCGACTTTTAAATAAGTTTAATAAAAAATATTGAATTATTTAAAGATCTAATTCAGTATTAATATCAATTGAAAATTTAAACACAAGTTCAATGTAACCCTTTTTATGGGGATGTTATGACATTTTCCTTTCGAATGACTAATCTTTTATTTTAATGGGCCATACACGCCATAGCCTAACTTAAATGAATAATGTAAGTGAAAAAGATGTTTATTCATCGCAAATCAATCTATACTAAAATATAATTCACTTTCAAACACTGATTGTGCTCTAGTTATTAAAAGTATTTATGGTAACATTAGAGAGGATTCAAATAGAGATTTGGTGATGCAAATTTAAAAACTGCATAGACACGAGTGGAGAGTGGTCATTAAGCAAATACCAAGAGAGGTGAATTGCGACTATGATGTTTTAGCTGACTTGATGAAAAGTTTTCCAATTGGTGTTCGAATTTTTTATGTTGCTCCTTCATTGATTGATGATCAGATACGGTTAAACAGACGTTTTCTATTATCGATAATTGATTTTTCTTTTTATTTTGTTGCCAAAAAAAATAAGAAATTAAACAAATGGTATTCACTTTAATTTCTAATTTCTAACCGGCCTTACCTAAACTTAGGCAAGAAAACTTTTCCTTAAAAACTTGAACAAATAAACCACCAATTTTTTCCCTTAAGAGACACCAAACGTTTCAAAGTTTTTCTAACCTACTTTCAATTCTTCTTGCAAGCTTCCCGTAACCTAAAAAATAGCTTATTTGCAGCTGTTTTATACAAATTAATTAAGTAACTGGAATTGAGAGTTCTAAAGTTTTCTAGCTTCTAAGGGATGAACAAGAAATTACAGGCTTGCTAAGTAGAAAATTGTGGTTCAACCCATATTTGTGTGACTTCTGAGCTAATTTTGCAAATAAAAATGGTGGGTTATATCAATTTTTATCAAATAATGATGTTTGAGTTTTATAATAATAAAATTGAAAATTGCAATTCTAATTTTCTCCAATACTTTTTTTTTTCTTTTTTTCAAAGTTAGTATAAAGACATGACTAGGTATCAATATTGATTTTTTTTCCTCATCATCAGAATTAACTATTATAAGTACTAAATTCAAATTAATATGTTCACATATGATTTACACAAGTGAGACTTGTACTATAATACTTAAGATTTCAAGATTTCAAGATTTCAACCTTATCATTCGATTATATTTAAATTTTAATACGTCAATTTATTACAAAAATATTTTTTTTTGAAAACCATGTAAAATTTAGAGGTAATCGTATATATATATAAGTAATTGTTTATAAAACCTTTCTAACAAGTTTACTTCTTCGCATTATATATTTTATGAAATAAATTTTTGGATAATTATTCGATAAAGTGGCAAAGAGATTTTTAATTTCATAAGTGAGTAAAAAAAATTGTGGTTTTAATTTATATTTAAAAATAAAATATAAAAAATATATATGATGATTTTCTTTAATCTCACTAAAATCATTATGTGGATATATCAAATAATAATCCATAAAATTTTATCATTTATAGATTAATGTGCTTAAAAGTTAATGTGTGAAATAATTATATACATACAAATATATATAGGGGAAGCCAAAAAGATTTTTGGAGAGTCAAAATTGAATTATAATTTTTTTTGAGATAAAATTATAAAATTATCAATATATTAATTTAAAATTTTAATGTTTTAAGCGGGATTGAATGTGATTATAAATTTTACCATCGTATTAAATTAAAATTTTATATTTTTTAATGAGATTAAGCTATAAATTTATCATTCTATATATATATATGGGGAGATGTATGACATTTTTGTGTATTAAAAAATTCCATTTCTTCTTCAATACTCAAACTAAGCTATCAAATATTCAATACATCCCTTTTTGTTTTTTTTAAATATTTGGTAAACTGTTGTAGAGTTTTTAAATCCCACAGATTAACAGATGTTCTATAAAAATATAGTAAAATATTAAAATAAATATTTTAAAATTATTTGTAGAATAAAAAATATACTGCTAATATACTAAATACTCATCCTTAATTAAAACACATCATAACAACAACTCAATATAAAAATATAAAAAAATATTATGAGAAAGACAAACTATAGATTAACCCATTAAATATTGGTTGGGCCAAGAGTTGAAACAAACCCTAACTTATAGTAACTATAAACACCATAGATGGGGATATGTTGATGTTGGAATTATATATTTATATTTATATTTATAAGAAGATCATTGTAATAACTAACAAATGCAATTAATTGGATTTATTAAAAGAAGTTAGAGAACATCCCACCAAACATTTTGACTGCCAATAACACTGACAAAGACATGTGGATGTGTTAGAATGAAAACCTGTTGATGCTGGAATTATGTTATTTATATCAATTTATTTTTTGGTTATATATAGAAAAGGGATATATATGGTGGAAGTACAGCAATCAAATCAATTTTGATAATAATAAAAAATTAATTTAATTAATTTGAATCTAATTAGATTCAATTTTTAATTATAAATTATTCGAATAAATAACTTTAAATTACTTGAATTCATGATTGTTCGATCTAAAATTTTAATTAATAAATTTGAATAATCAAAACTCAATTATAAATTAACTCGAAGCAAAATATTTATACTTGAAATTACTTCAAATAATTCAAACCTAATATACAATTAAGACATGATTAAGATAGGATTAGACATGTTAAAAGGAGATTGTCATAGCTAGACATACAGAGTGGGTCCCTACCCTTTTAGGTTCTCTAACTGTTGGGTTTCTCAGCAAAGATTTGATCAATGGTAGGCTAATGGGTTAAGGACTTGGGGGCATATTTGGTAAACAACATTATCCATTGAAATTTAATCTAAAAATTTTAATTTAATAGGTTAAACAATCCTTTATTTTTTTCCGAAACAGGGTATCTATCGCTAGATGAGTGATTAATACTTTTGCCGCAAGTGTGTTTTAAAGAGATAAACAACTAACTAGGAAGTGTACTTCATTTCGATGAACAAGGATCGAAAGTAAACTAAATTCGAATAGTGAATAAAGAAATTTGAATCTATATTAGTATTATGAATTAAAATAATATATATTCAAGAGTTAAAAATTTGTTTTCACTTTGAATAATGATTATAATATTTGAATTTGTAATATCTAAATTTGCAAATAGCATATTTAATAACAATATGTTAATTTGAAAGTAATTGCTAAGTAACAAGCTTCAGCAAAAGCACAAAATAAAACAGGGGACAATAAAGTTTGTTTATGTAGTTTTGTTTCCCTATGTTTGCAGAGCTTAGTTCGAAGAGAAATATCTACTATCTTTAACACTTACAACAACTAGTCTTAAATCTATCATACCCTAGTGACAATTTCCTCACTTTTGTATCCTTTAAGACCAATACTCTCCCCACTAAATTTACCCCTGTGAACTTAGCTTGTAAAACCACAACACACCAGTTTTACAATCAAACGCACTCACACAAATAATATGCCTTACTTCAACAAATTAAATGATCTCTATATTCCATACATAAACCTATACAAGTATATCAACTGTATAAAACTTTTCAAGATTTGCTAACATAATCAAGATATATACCAATCCCTATTATACAACAAATTAACTAGTTGAAGACAATATAATAACAAACAATGTAAACAAAGACTCTTGGCAGCTAAGAATTCAATGTTCTGATCTAATCCAATATGCTCTCTCCAAGGGATTAGATAGGCATGACCCAATCCGATCTGACCCACCAAATATGCTTCTCAAAGGGATTAGACAACCACATCTAGGGGCATTCAAATTTTGGTTAAAATTGAATTAACCAACCAAACCAATCTAATTTGGTTAATAGGTCAATTAATCGATCTAATTCAGTCGAAGATCAGCTATTGATTGGAAGTTTGGTGATGGTCGCTAAACTAACTATAATTACAACAAAGGCAAGCGCACCTATCAAACAATAGTATAGCTATGGTGAATAGGGAATATCGTATCCACGAGGACTAAAAGTACTAGTAATTATCGTTTTTCTATTATTTAGCTGATAAATTGAAGTGATGGTTTTTAATCTAAATTTACTAATCTAATTTAACTACGAATGCAATAGAAAATGAAATGGGAAAATAATCGAGGACAACCAATGAGAAAGACAATACCCAGGAAAGAATCCACCTAGACTTTGCCTATTATTCTGAATCTGAATTAAACGATTTATTCACTTGTGCCTTGATTCCGTAGAAATCCCTAAATTATGTTAATATCTCTTTCGAGAGTAAGAACAACTGACTCTAGGTTGATTAATTGAAATCTCTTTCTAATTAAAACCCCCATTGTCGCATTAACTCGATCTATGAATTTCTCTGAGTGCTCCTTTAGATCTTCTTCTAATTGATATTTATAGACGTTAGAATGCTCAAAAAGCCTAAAAATTTAGTTTTTCCACGTGTTTGGGAAACAGTGAGCGATATCGACATGGGCTGGCACATGGGCGTGTGGCCAACCTGTGTCATTCACACGGGCGTGTGGTCAACCCGTGTGGAAATGCTCAGGCCGTGTGGGTCCTAGAAATAGCTCCATTCGTCCGATTTTGGCTCGTTTTTCTCTCCTTTAGCTCTCAAATGCTCTCCTAAGTATAGAAACATGAATTTAAAGGATTAGGAGCATCAAATTCACTAATTTACATCATTAATCATCCAAAAATGCATTAAGAATGGGATTAAAATATGTTACTTTTACAGCCTATCATTTGGTTATCAGTTAATTTAGTTCGAAATCAGGTAATTAACCGAATTAATCGAACTTAATAATTAATAATACAAATTATATGTAGTCTTAATTCGGTTAATTTGATTAATTCGATCAAATGAACATTATCAATTTATTTATTTTTTATATGTTTTATACTTATTTTAACCCAAAAAACAAAAACATAAAATTTTCGGTTAATTCGGTTAACCAACCAAATTAACCGAAATATTTCAGTTCAGTTAATTTTTTTTGAAAAAATTTCGGTTCGGTTAACGGTTAAAAGATTAAAAAATTTAGTTAATTCGATTAATACTAGTTCGGTTCGGTTAATTAAACAGTTAACCGCTTAAATACTCCTACCCACATCACCAATTTTAGTGGTGGAATTAACTGAGGAGTCGAGATTTTTAAATAAATAAAAAATAAAATGACTCACTATCTTAAAATTAAAATATAAAAACTAAATTTAAAATTTTTAAATAGTAAACCAGGAAATAATTATATACAAAAACTATCCCCTTCAAATCCACTACTTTAAAAACTATCAACTTAGAAAAAACTAACTACAAATATAATATTTTTCATTAATGCAAATATAATTTTTCACCCACCGGGTGGGTGCCAATATATCTAATATGTGAAAACTTTAATCAATATTTTAACAATTTGATGGATAATTGAATTAATCAGATTACAATTGATTTGACTAATTCACTCGTCAAGTTAATAATAATTAATTAATTAATCTTAAAAATCTAAATTTTTTTTTTCTAAATTGTAAGCTCAATTCAACTGTCAAATTTTTATTTTTATTTTAAAAATTTTTTTCTTAGACGGTTCGCTCAAAATCGACTAAATTGATAAATAAACCAGTTTATCAACCTGAATTTATTACTTTATTGACGAAAAAAAGAAAAAGATAAATGGCGTGCGGCAATAGTGGAGGGTGACAATACCCCCAAAATGGAGAAGACACCAAAAACCATTCAATGGAGAAAGAAATTGCTTGGTTCCTTCCCATGCAAACAATACGTAGTGACCATACATCCATACATATATATATGTATATATAAAATAAATAATACCCGTACTTTCTTTTGCACATTATTATATCAAACAAAAAAACCCTCAAGTAACCCAAGTTAGTAACCTAATTAAAGTTAAACCGATGGCCGCAGTCTCCATTAATTTAAGCTTCAAAACAAGCTTTTTCGTCATTAAATTTTGACCCAAGTTGGTGAAGTTAAGTAATCAATATTCGTATATTAACGTGGCGTATAATCCTCTATTCTTTGCGCATATATATATATAAGAGAAAGTAGTTGTGAAGCTGATAAACTGCCTTGTTCTTGCATTAGAGAATAGTCAATCCAAACCACAACTCTGTAGCCTTAAATTCTCACAGTCCCTTTCATTTTCTCTCAAATCAAGGGGAAAAATTAAATAAAACCCAAGTTTTTGTTTTGATATTTTGTATGCAAAAGATGGTTATGGAGAACTCAATTGTTTCTGAGTTTGAAGGGATTCTTTTGAAAGACTCGGACCCTTTCTCCTACTTCATGTTGGTTGCATTCGAAGCCTCGGGTTTAATCCGGTTCGCTTTGTTGCTGTTATGTTGGCCGGTGATTCGGTTTCTCGATGCGTTGGGCATGGGTGATGCGGGGTTGAAGTTGATGGTCTTTGTTGCAACGGCGGGGCTTCGGGTGTTGGAGATTGAATCGGTGTCTAGAGCTGTTTTGCCTAAGTTTTTTATGGATGATATTGATATGGAGGCTTGGAGAGTGTTTAGTAGGTATGATAAAAGAGTTGTGGTGACGAAAATGCCTAGGATTATGGTGGAAAGGTTCGTGAAAGAGCATTTACGAGCCGATGAGGTTGTTGGAAGTGAACTTGTGGTGAACCGATTCGGATTTGCTACAGGTTTAGTTAATAGTGATATCGGTTTCATCTCGAGTAAAGTCGCCAAGTTGTTCGTAGACGATGAGCCTAGTTTAGGACTTAGAAGAGCTACGTCAAGTTTTCAATTATTCTCTCTATGCAAGGTAAGAAATTTCATGCAATGTGTTTAAATCCATTGCATTTTATATTTTTTAAATAATTTGATCCTAACCATTAGATTATTGACATGCAGGAACAAATGCACCCACCATTTATCACCGACGAAAATTGCCACGACCACCAACTCCTTCGACCACTACCCGTAATCTTTCATGACGGTCGTCTCGTGATGCGGCCAACACCTTCGACCGCTCTATTAATCCTCTCATGGATGCCATTGGGCATATTACTAGCAATCATTCGAATTATTATCGGTGTAATGCTTCCGCTGCGAATCATCCCCTATGTGACCCCTTTATTTGGCGGCAAAATCATTGTCAAAGGCAAACCACCATCACCCATCTCTGGTAGCAACTCTGGCGTCCTATTCGTTTGCACTCATAGAACTTTAATGGACCCTGTGGTCTTATCCACTGTCCTCATGAGAAAAATCCCAGCAGTCACATATTCCATATCGAGATTATCTGAAATCCTATCACCTATACCGACGGTAAGATTAACGAGAATCAGAGAAGTCGATGCCCAAAAAATTAAACACGAACTATCCAAAGGTGACTTAGTAGTTTGCCCTGAAGGTACAACATGCAGAGAACCCTTTCTGTTAAGGTTCAGTGGCCTATTTGCCGAATTAACGGACCGAATAGTCCCGGTCGCCATGAACTATAGGGTAGGGTTTTTCCACGCAACCACAGCCGGCGGGTGGAAAGCTTTGGACCCGATCTTCTTCTTCATGAACCCTAGACCTGTTTACGAAGTGACATTCTTGAACCAGTTGCCGGCGGAAGCTACGTGTTCGTCAGGTAAAAGCCCGCATGACGTCGCTAATTACGTGCAAAGAATCTTGGCCGCTACGTTAGGGTTTGAGTGCACAAATTTTACAAGGAAAGATAAATACAGAGTATTGGCTGGGAATGACGGAACAGTTTCATGCACTTCTCTTGTTGATCAAGTTAAGAAGGTGGTGAGCACATTTAAACCTTTTCTTCAATGAAAGAAAATAAAATATTTTTTTGTTAATTTATAGGAATAAATTTAATTAATTGTGTTTTTTGGGGTTGTAAATTATTGAATTTGTTTTTTTTAATGGAATTGTTGAATAACTTGTAAGGATGATTGATGTTAATTAAGTTTATATTTGTGGTTAATGTTGTTGATTGTTCCATTGGAATAAATTTCATATTAAGAATTTTATTTTGTTGTTGTAAATTGTAATCACCTTCTACATGTTCTATATATCTTAAATGGCAATTAAACATGTTCAAAGAGTCAAGTTACAATTTATCTGTTTAAGCTCAAAATTTTGTTGAAACAAAAATATTAATTTAACCATTAAAGGAAGAAGATTGAAGACGACGAGAGTTGGTCATTCTCACGTCTATTGCGTTTCTCTTTCTTCTTCCACGCACGGAAGCTTGGGATAGTCCAAAGTGTAGGAAGCTTGGGATAGTCCAAAGTGTAGGTTGCACCACAATTTTAAGAGTTAATAGCAACACACATCCCCAAATCATGATTTTCATTTTAAATTGGTTTTTAAATTTCAAATTGGTCTAATTACATTCATAAACTATTGATGTCATATCAATCAGGTTCTTCCAGTGGCAAATCTAGAAAAATTTTTAGTATGGGACGAAATTTAATTATAACTTTTTCATAGATCAAAATAAAAGTTTAGTACGTATTAATTTATAATGTCATTATTTTTGAAGGGGCTAAACCTTTTTTTTTATTTTTAGGGAGATAAAGTGCAATTTTACTATATATTAATTTATTATTTATTTTAAGAGGATTGAATTGAATTTTTTTTTTTAGTTTTGAGGGTCAAAGTGCAAGTGTGGCTGCATGTGATTCCAACAGAGCTTCAACAAAGGCTCTTTTTTTGATAATTTTCAAGTTTGATTATCTTCTAATCTATGTTGTCATTTGAGATTGTAGGATCATGTAGTTACTTGGTCATCCCTTTTTGGATTGGAAGAATAGAAATCTTTTTATCTTCCAGAATGTTACATGGTTAGCAACAGAAGTTGTTAAAGTCTACTTAGTTGCGCTCAACAATTTGAATTTCATCATAATGGATTCAAGAGCAATACTCTGAGTCCAAGTCATAATTCTCATGCCAATAGTATGTGAGTTTACTTATTCACGGATGGCGCAGTTGCAAGAGATACGGGGAACACTTCTGCAGGAGGTATACTGCGGGATCAACTTGGAAACTAGACTCTAGGATTTAATCGGTACTTGGGCAAATGTTCACCTTTTGAGGTAGAATTAAGGGGCATCCTGGATGGGCTCCTTGTTATGCTTAATAAAGGATATAGACGGGCAACAATTCAGACCGATAATCTTGATGTGGTCCTGGCTTTAACTGATATTAGGTTGGAGATTCAGGTATCACCTTACTTAGGAGGCTTCATCAAATTATGAGATCCAAAAGGCGATGGCAAATCAAATATGTGACTGAAGAACACAACTTAGTCGCGGATCGATTGGCCAAACTTAGCCTTACGTGAAAGTCGAGCTTACAAGTTTTTGATGTAGCCCCAAATGAAATCCTTGAGATCTTACAACAGGATAAAGTGTGTGGCGCTTTTAAGCAATTGAGTTGATGTAACTTGTCTTTTCTTTTTGACCTAAAAAAACTTACACAAACTAATAAATAATGTATAAATATTAATAAAATAATTTTTGAAATTAAACATAATAATTAATAATACATTTAAATATGATTAATTTTTATCAAAAAATATATATTTTATTTACCATATTATTCTCTTAAATCTTATTCTTTTATATTCCTAAATTCAATTGAACAATAAGATGGAGTCACCAGAACATCTAGATTTGTTATTATCCTTTTTATTATTTAATCAATTCAATTAGTTAATTTTTTTAAACAAAAAAATAATTAATATTCATATAATTAAAATAAATATTATGATATGAATTTATTTTGTAATGCGACATGATTATATTTAGTACATATTAGATTAGATAAAATAATATAAATAAATGTTTAAGGACATAAAATATATTAATTCAAGTATAATTAAATTATGAATGTAAAATAATTATTATAACATTATGATATTACAATGTAAATTGCAACCTAATCTCTAAATATGTAATTAAATCAACTAGACTTACTCTTACAGATAAGATTTTTTTTTTTTACTCCCCAATTCTAATTTCAAATAAGTCACTCTTCCTCATTTGTTTCACTTTTCTTACCTTCTTTATTAGTGAAGCTATGAAGGGGATTCTTCATAAATCTCTTTTGCCAATTAATAATACGCTCAACTTATATGATTAATTGCACTTAATTTTGATAAATACTTGAATGAGATGTCATTAATTTTTTAATTATATACAAAAGAAAAACCTGGAAAGTCAAAAAAGTAAGAGATGCGGGCTGTTGTAAAAGTTTTGGGCCAAAGAACAAAGTTGATAGACAAAGATCTATTTTGGGATTTATTTGTAAAAATAATATTTTAATTTTTAGTATTTTATCTTTTAATATTTTTAAATAATTCTTAAATACTAGATTAAATTATAAGATTAGAGTTTTATATTTTTAATATATACTAATATATATATGCGTAGGAGAGGGGGAGAGTACTTTTGAACGGAGATTTCAATTACAATTTAAATTGCCGTTCCGTTTCTTTTTCAACTTTTCTTTTTTATATTATTATTTTATTTGTTACTTACAAAAAAAATCTTCATTAAATATATTTATTTTCACGAGTAGTTAAATCTTCATTTAGCTTTAGGTCAATAGGTAATTCGAGAGAGTCGTGAGATTCGAAATCGCACTTAAAAATTTCCATTCCGGTATTTATTATTTCTTCAGTTTAAGATATAGACATCATCGTCTCACAAAGTTATATTGGCACCGAGTTGTATTGACACCAAGTGATAAAGGATGAGATGGATGAACACGAAAGCGGATCGTAAAGTTTGTCAAAGTCGCGGATTTAACTTAGGGCTCTAGACGATCGAAAAAAATTTGGATTTTGACACAACCTGAAACGAAATTGAATCCAAGTCAGATAAAAAATTAAAATAAATAACTAAAATAAAATAATAAATCAAAGATTAAGGAAGCGAACAAAGAAAATAAATGGAAAGATAGAACGTGGCGTGTAAAAGTCCTAAGAAGCCTTGGAAACACGAAGAATCCACAACCCCCTTCAAGCGGCTCTAATTTCCCCTTCAAGATAGAAACCTTGGTAAAAAAAAGTTTGAAGATGATCCCTACAATCTAAAAAGATTGTTAAAACTCTTCTAAAAGAAACTCAAGAGAAATTATTATAAAAGAAAAACCCAGAAAGAATTTATTAACTCAAAAGAGAAATAGAATAATAATGAATTGTCTATATTGTGTACAATGCAAAGGCCTATATATAGGCTAGCTAAATAAATCTAACTAAAACTTCTAAGTATACTAGAATTCTAATTTAATCTAAACAAAAAGTAGTTTGATATTAAAATCTCTTGTTAACATAAAACTCCTAAAAACTTAAAATACTTAATAATTATAAAAAAAATCAAAATAATAATAAAATAATAATAGCTAATAAATACAATATTGGGCTCATATATAATAAAAATTAAGCTTAAAACATAACCCCAATATGATTTAAACTCGAAATAAAAGCCTAAAATTCGTAATTCCCGTCAAAATCTCATTCAGAAATTCTGCTCGCTCAATCTTCACTAAAACGGTCATAACTCGAGCTCCCGAACTCAAAATCGAGTGATTTAAAATGCATTTTGAAACTAAGAGACAGATCTTCAAACGCCATGGAGACATCTCAACCCAAAAAATACTAGGATCCCATCCAAAAAGTCGTCGTAAATCTGCTGATTTCCCAAGCCTGAAAATTGGTAGCTTTGGTGATTGGAATTGAATAAATATCATCCTATCTGTGCATGTATCACCAAGTCAAAAAGAGCTCGTTAATTTGATGTTGATAAGTGTACGGTTGGAAGAATTTATACAACCATATGCCGTATTCAGCCATTATAGTAAAATTATTTTTGCCTGTGGTTTATCCTCTTTGGAGGAGTTTTTCCACGTTAAATTTATGTGTTCAATTTCTCAATTTCTTCTGCTATTTTTACTTGTCCCTTGCTTAATCGGGTCAATCTCTAACAAGTGGTATCAAAGTTTAATTTTCATAAATCAGCCCATTCAGATATGGCAGCAACAAGGTTTGAAATTGAGAAGTTCGATGGTGAGACAAATTTCAATCTGTGGCAAGTTCGGATGATGGCAATTCTAGTTCAATCCGATTTGGAAAAGGTTGTTACCGAGAAAATGCCTAAGAATCTAAATAAAACAAAATGGGTCTGCAATCCAGTTGTGCCTCGCAAATATGGTATTGCAGGAGGTATTGGTGGAGAAGTCCTCATCTGCCTTGTGGAAAAAGTTAGAAACTCTTTATGCGACTAAGTCTCTAGCTAATCGCTTAATGTTGAAACAACGTCTATTTACGTTTCACATGAACGAATGTGAGCTTCTTAAAGATCACATCATTCAATTCATTACTCTTTTAAATGGTTTAAAGAACATTGAGGTTCATATTGACGATGAAGATCAGGCTATGCTATTATTGTGCTCTTTACCCCCTTCATACAAGTCTTTTAAGGAGATCCTGATTTATGACAGAGACAAACTCTCGTTCGAATATGTGAAGGGTCATTTGTTGAGTAGAGACAAACTCAACAATGAGTTTGGTTTGGATAGCAAGGTAGATAGACAAGGTTTCGTTTTGGTAGCATCAAAGAAACAAGACAAAAGGTGTCGTTATTGTAAAAAGTTAGGTCACGTCAAAGCATATTGTTATAAACTGCGAAATAAAAGAGCTATTGAGAGTAACGAGGAAGATGTAGCTGGTGCTAATTTGGCCGATGAAAGCAGTGATGATTTCTTGTTAGTGTCAATGAGCGATAACTCCAAACCCACGTCCGAGTGGATCCTACATTCGGGATGTTCTTTCCACATGTGTCCCAATAGAGAATGGTTCTCCACATACAGTTCAGTTGAAGGTGGAGTTGTGCGCATGGGAAACGATTCATCTAGTAAGGTAATTATATTGGTACTGTTAAAATTAGGATATACGATGGGACGATTAGGACACTCTCAGATGTCAGGTATGTACCTGATTTATGAAAAAATCTCATCTCCTTGAGTATTTTAGACTTGAAAGGATGCAGAATCAACATCGAGTCGAGCGGTATTAAAGTATCTCATGGAGCTCTCATTTTGTTAAAAGGTAAAAGAAATGGCAGTCTTTATATTCTAGAAGGTTCTACAGCGACTGGTGAAATCAGACGTCCCTCGTCCGTTACAGAGTCGAAATCAACTCGTTTGGAGCGGAGGCAACTTGGTCATATGAGGGAAAAATGTATGACTGTTTCGTTGAAGAGAGGTTCTCTTTTGGATGCAGGTTTTGAAAAGTTAGGGCACTATGTTCGTGAAAATCAGACCTAGGTTAGTTTTGATTTGGCAGTGTACAAGTCGAAGATTAGAAGTCTTCCAGTTTCTAAGCACAGATTTGACTCAGTTAATTCCCTGCATAGTTCAAGATAGGCTCGTGGCGAGCTTTGGCAAATATGGCATTGTAGAAATATGAGTCAAGGTGGAGATTTGTTAAGTATGACTCCTATTTCAGTCAAATTTGAGAAATAATCTTCTAGTTAAACTCTGTTTATTTGTTTCAATCAAACAATGATTAGTTTAGATTATTTTATTATTATTTAACATATGAATTTAACCTATAAATTGGCTCTTTTACAACCTTAGAAAATACACTTTTTAGATATTAGAACTCATAACACATTTAGAGAATTTTGTGTTTACGTTTTGAGGGTTCTTTGTTTTTGGATTTTCGGGGTTTAGTTTTTATCTCCATCTTTTTATACTCTTCGTTTCTTTTGCCATTATAGTAAAATTATCTTTGCCCATTATTTTTATCCTCTTTGGAGGAGTTTTTCCACGTTAAATTTTTGTGTTCAATTTCTCAATTTCTTCTGCTATTTTTACCTGTTCCTTGCTTAATCGGGTCAATCTCTAACAGTATACCATAAAATTAGTTACATGTTTAAGGTTTAGGTTGCACATCATTAATAGAATAATGCACATTGTAATATCATAATGTTATAATAATTATTATACATTCACAATTTAGTTATATAACAATTGATATATTATATGTCCGAGGGGGTCTATCCACATTTGCTTCGAACCCGCAGTGGATAGTAATTTTAATATCTGAATCTGATTATTATTTGAATCCGCAAATTTCAAATTGGATATCTACAGATATCTGAATCTGCAATTCGAAATGCAATTCCTAAATCTAGTTACATAAATCTAGTCCTAATCTAACCAAGCCTAACTCATGAACAATTTTAAATTCTCAATTTTCACTTTTTTTTTTAAGTTTAACTTTAAAATTAAATTTTAAACTAATCCAACAATCAAATTAAAGTTTTTTTATACAATGTCTAAACTATCAACAATCCCTTCCTAGCCCCTAAATTGGAGGATAATACACACTTAAGTGCGCTCAAACTCACATCCTCCTACATATTATAACAACAATAATGCCAACTGAATTAAGACTCAATCAATATATTTTTAATCCACAAGCATTAATAAAAAGATAATAATTAAAAAAGCCTTCCGTTTGCAGTTAGAAAACAGTTTCGTTCCAATTGCTGCTAGATCAAAAATGAACAAAAAGGTTAAATGCAAAGTAACACAAGGAGAAAAATAAATAGAGAATTAATAGACGATATTTGTTAACGCAGTCCAGACACAACGGTCCTACATCTACAAGCATCGCCCAATGAATGATTTTATTCAACAATCGTGAATGAAAAACTTTGAATTCCTATTTAAAAGCTAAAATTATCCCATTAATTATCACTAGTATTTATAAAATAAAAATCTTCATAAATTAGTCTTCCAATTGCTCCAAAACTTCTCAAGAGATAAAGAATAAACATTATATTTTCTTTAAACTTCTCAATATAATCAATTAAAGAGGTGAAGAATCTTAGTCGAAAAACACCAGTCGTTTTATCAAACATATCACTCTTTAATAGACTAAAGAAAAAATGCCAAACACCCATGAGCCAAAACAACCCATAGCCCAAACAGAAAATTCGTTCTCGTTCTAACAAAACATGGAACGAGCAAATTAAAAACCCAAACATAATCTTTAATAAAATTATAAAATGAAGTAAGTTTTCTTCGGAATATTCGAGTTTAACCCGATTTATATACGGATCTAAAACATTCAACAAATATTTTCTTTTTTTGCTCATTTATTATATTTATTATTTCTCCACCTTTTGGCTTGTGCTCATAGTCAACAGCTAGCAATGGCCTGTCTCAATTGGCCATATCATTGGCCAAAAAAATTGGAAAATAATACAATGAAATAAAATAAAATAACTCTGTCTCAACTAGCATTGAAATTATTGTTTGGTTCAACAGACAAATTATCTTTTCTTTTCCTTATAATTTTAAAATAATTGACATACAAAAACATGTCATCATTCCATAATGTTGAGTTGTCAAAAATGGTTGAAATTTTAAGTTAATATATTGGTTATTATAAAATTTATATTTCAATTATAGTATTCCTATAGAAAAATTGACTTTCCTCGTGATGCCACATGTTAATAAATTTAATTAATTGATAAAAACTTTAATTATTTATATTTATTTTTAAAGATTTTTAATGATATTAAAAATTACGCGTGTAAAAATTATAGATTTAAATATAATTATGTGTTTAAAAATAATGTACAATCAACAATGAAATGTATGGTTTGAAACTAATTAATCATAATAACACATGAAAATAATAACATAAATACATCATATAAATAATACTAAATACACTACAATTATTTATCACAGCATTGTCTTCAATTGTAAGATAGTGTCAAGTTGACTTGTGACACGGGCACAATTAACAACGTTATTAATATATACAACTAATGGAGATAATAAATTTTGCATATTAAAATAAAAACGTATAAAGTACATCAAAATAAAGCTTTAGTTGAGTAATAAATTTAACGATTTATTATCCAATTGGTGTGGGTTTAAATCCCACAATATGGATATTTTTATTGATTTTTTGTTAAAATGAAAAGACTAAAGTACCCTCAAATAATATCATTTATTTTGGGTAAACTACCAAAATAGTCACTTTTGTTTACCTTAGGTTACATTTTAGTCACTTATGTTTGAAATGTTACGTTTTAGTCACTTACGCTATCGTGTTGTAACATTTTAGTCACTGAGTTGTTAATTGTCGACAATGGTGTAACAGTAAGTTGATGTGGCACGTTAAATCATAATTTCAAACGAAATTTTTAGGTTAAATTCTACAATTGGTCCCTATATTTTTTCATTTTCAACAATTTAAAATTTTTCTTTTATGTTCTTCTAACTTTTTTTCCGTTCTCTTATGCTTCTCCCTCTATTTTCCTCCCTTCTTCATTTCTTTTAATATAGTTTTTCTATGCTTTCCATTTGTAACTAGTCCACAAGCTCGCCTCACTCGAAAAATTTAAATTGTTCAAAAAAATAAAACATAAAATAACTACGTTGAAAGAAATGGAGAAGGGAGGAAAACAAATGGAGAAACATAAGAGAATGGAAAAGAAAGAAAGTTAAAAAAACATAAAAGAAAAAATTAAATTGCTCCAAACGAAAAAATATAGGGACTGATTGTATAAATTAACCTAAAATTTTTGTTTGAAATGATGATTTAACATGCCACATCAGTTTACTGTTACACCGTTAACAGAAACTAACGGCTCAGTGACTAAAATGTTACAAAGTGATAAGATAAATGACTAAAATGTAACATGTACCAAACAAAAGTAACTATTTTGGTAGTTTACCCCATTTATTTTAATTCTAAAAAGGCATTTTCGTAATTTTACTACCAAGTTGATGATGCGGTTGAAGGTGACACTAACTCAATCAGGGGCTTAATAAATAGTATAGATATACAATTGATGTGGATAATAAATTCAAGAGCTTATTAATCCAATTGATGTGGGTTCATATCCTACTATAAGTATATTTTTATTGATTTTTGTTAAAATGAAAAGACTAAAATACCCTCGAATAATATGACTTATTTTAATTATAGAAGAAAGGTATTTAGGTAACTTTCCTACTAATTGATGACCAACTTAAAAGTGATATCAACTTGATAAGAAGCTTAATAAATAGTATAAATATTAGTATATAATCTCATAATTAATTTCATTTACATAAACTTTTGTACGTCATTATGCTTTGTAAATAATATATATGTATGTATCTCCTTTGGTCAGAGACTTCCAGAAGTCCATATTTATTTATTTTTTATTTTATTTTTCTCTCTCTTTGTTTGATGAAAGTGATAGCTAATTAATCTTCAAATCATACAAATATTTATGTATAGAAAATAAAAAAAATTTAACCTTTCATTTTAAAGATTTATTTATCAAATTACAAATGCATAATAATAAATTTAGCCACCAACGTTTACATGTTTTGTCAAAATGGTTTTAATTATTTTTTTGAGTTTTTTTTTCCATCAACCTTTATTCTTTTCTTTTTTTGGAATTGGTTTTTTTAACAGATTTGATGAAAGTACCGTTAAAAAAGTTAATGGGATGATGTGAAATTTCATATGTGAAATATATTTAATGAGATGTAATTTATTACTTAGATGACTCAATAAAATAATTACATGTGGAAATTAATAAACTAAAAATAATCCATGAAGTTAAAAAAATAACACTTAATTTAAAGAAAATAAACATAATTATCTAAAAAAGGTTTCAAAAATGAGTACATACATTCAATATTTTCGGTTTGATTTATTAATTATGTTTTTGATACTCTCAGTGAACAAACGTATGCATTCATTTTGAAACCTTTTTTGAGATAATTACATTTATTTTCTTTAAATTAAGAGTTATTTTTTAATTTCATATACGATTTATTTTATTAATTTTCACATGTAATTATCTTATTGGGTTACCCAAGTAATAATTTACATCTCATTAAAAACATTCCGCATCATCCTCGTTAATTTTTTAACGGTACTTTCATCAAATCTATTAGAAAAAGCTGTTTGAAAAAAAAAATAAAAATTGATAGCCAAAAAAGCTCAAAAATATAATTATGATCATTTTGGCAAAATATGTAAATATTAGTGGCCAAATTTGTGATTAAGCCAATTATAAGATAGATGGATAGGATTTATTTTGTAATTGCAAAAAAGAAGTTAGAAAAAATAAACTAATTATTTTCATTTAATTTAGTGAAAAATCCTAGAGGACTAAATTGTCAATTCGAATTTAAAAATCCTTTGCGTGATCGTGAATTAAATTAGTGAGACCCATGGGACAAATTACTATTCATTTAATTTTTAAAATACATGTTTTTATATTAATTTTATATATTATAATTACATTTAATTAAAAATATTAATATCTCCTCCCCTAAATATAATGTAAGCTCTAATTGTACCCAAAAACAAATTGATCCAATCCAATTACAAATGCAAGTAGTCTATAAGTAGAACAAACCACTAATTATAAATACAATTAGATCAGACCTAAGCCAGAATAAATCTAAACAGTTTTACTTAAATCAGAACAAAATCTCGACTAAGAATTTACACATAGTTAACAGTATACATATTAAAATCGAATTAATTGACTGAATTGAATTAGTTTAATTAATTAATCAATTTTTGAAATTAACATAATCAGAAATCAATTAAAAAATTTATGAAATTTCGGTTATCGATTAAAATTCTTTTAATCCCCTATTAAACATGATAAAATTTAAAAATATATGTAGATTTTTTTACCTAAAGAAAAATTGTACATGTCTTGATTTTTTTTATTAATATGTGATGCCATAATTTTAGCTTTAGGGTGGGTTTGGATGGGCGGTAGAGTGCAGTGTAATGTGTTTACTTTACTTTTTGTCTCACGTTACTGTATCGTTACAGTATCTAATCTCATCGCCACTGTTATTTTTACGCTAACTATAGATAAACACACCACTCATCTAAACTCACTCACTCTTCATGAATTTGTAAGGATGAAAGCATCAAATTGGCATTTAATATTGGTTGGAACTTGGCAGACAAGAAATTTCAATTTTCATACGTCCCTTTCTTGACCCATCCCTTTTTTATTTTCTTTTCTAACTTGTTGCCACAAGAAACATAAATTATCTTGTTTGGTGGAACAAATTTTTGACAATTATATTTATATGATTATGTCATATGGTTATCTGTCATTTTATTAAGCATCAAATTTCATGCCTCCTCATGAATTAAATATTGCATTTTTTTTATTGTTTTAAAATAGCTAGACTATCACTTTTAAGTGTTAAAAAAAACTATAGTTTATTGTGAATAATAGATCTATTTTATTCTCATTCTATCATTTGTTTTAATAATAGAGTAAAAATCGATTTAAATAAATTTAATTAATTTAATCAATAGCTTTTAATCAAACAGATTCAAGCAATTCGATTGTAATGATTAAATCGGTTAAGATAATTTATGTGGATTGATTATGAATTTATCGACTTAATCGACTTCTAACGTATATATATTTTTAAAAATATATTTATAATATATAATAACTATATATAATATCTAAAATTTTAACTAAAAATCAAAATTCACTTCAAGTTTATTTAATCGATTTGATCGACCGATGTTAAATCAATTTAATTATGCCAATTAAAACAAAAAAAAAATCAATTTGTTAATTAATTTAAAATTTACCATAAACTCAAGCAAGCTAACACTTTGAGCTATCCAAACATGGCATTAACGAAAACAATAAAAAGAACAAAAAAATTAATCTCAAAATCAATAAAAGGACTTCTTCTATGATGAAATCTCAAATGTTTTGAAAATCAAAGATGTCCTTTGACAAAAAAGTGAGACACAATATGATAAAACATATTTATAAAATTCCTTAAATTTAGGTCAATGTCATAAAAGCTAAAGGCATATCTAGTGGCAAAAGTGCTCATGAATATTTTTTTTTTTTTACTTTTATGTTCATGATTTATGTTCGAGATTTAGAGTTGTTTCTTTTAATAATATCATTTTTAAAGTTTAAATCCGAGTTCTTCCATGAGTGCAGTGTACTTTACCATTGCATCTAACTACTTGTTGATGAAGATGATTGTTTGTAATATTAAGCATTAAATTACTTTTCTTTGAAATTTATCTTGGCCAATAAGCAAAAAATGGCTTTGAAAAAAGGGGATTTTTTTTAAAGGGTAAAGAGGAAGAAATGACTTTGGAAAAAGGGTTTCTTTTTAAAGGATAAAAAAAAAAGAAATGGCTTTGAAGAAAGGCTTTTTCTTAAGCTAAGAGACTTTGAAAAAAGGATTATAAATTATTTTTAAGTGAAGTTTACTTTGTTTGTGCCTTAAAACTAGACATTTCTTTCTTTTAGTAAATGCTAAAGTAAGGGAGAAAAAGAAGAGAAAAAAAAAGTAAAAAGAAAGAAGCTTTATAAAAGAGTAGTGGTACCAAAATATTCTCAACTTGTGGTTTAAAAGTAGATTTTAAAATATATTAATATTAATATTAATAAAAGAATTTTTTTTTCATTTTTAATACTTAAATTACAAACAATAGTTGAATGAGTTTTAGCTCAATTCACATGAGCATTGTTGTCAATGCAGGAGGACGCTAGTTCGAGTGTGTTAAGTGCATTTTCCTCCTATTTATGAATTGAGGAGGCGCTATGGATAATTCTAGACATTGTATCAAAAAGAGTATATATGATCAAAACCTATAATAAGATTATTAAAAAAAATCAACTCAAATACACTAATTGAATCAACCTATATACAAAAAATGGATTTAAAAAAAATATTGAACTAAACTCAAATAATTTTTTTCTCTTTTTCAAATGTATTTAAGTTCATTCTTATTTTTCTTTTAATTTAAAAGCAATACTTATAATGTATTTAAGTTCATTCATTATTCATCAAATACAATAACCAATGTATTTTTCAATAACATACATTCTAATGTTATAATTAAAATTATAGACAGTAATTATAACTATTATAAAAAAAAGTATAATAGGATTGATAATTACAATATATTAACATAAAGTATGATGATACTTAAAACTATAATAAAGTTGGAATTAAACCTACTTATGCACAAACAATTATATTAATCCAATTTGAAAATAAATGTATGTATCCATTCCTTTAAATATATACAGTTGAATGAAAATTAAAATTTCATGTATAAATTATATTAATAAAAGCGCTTACAGATTTCTCCGTCAAAATACTTACAATGTGAAGGATAGATGGTGAAAGACTATTTGGAAGTTTCACGGACCTCAATGTGCTCGGCTTTTCTTATGGCTAGTGTTCAAGCAACGCCTTCTAACTAATGTGGAAAGGGTACGGAGAGGCATTGGGTAAAATGGCTCTTGTTTGTTCTTGTAACCTCGTTGAGTGGATGGAAACCAATTTGTGTTCTTCAACATGGTTGCCTAATGTGGGGGTTCTCTAGTCCAGTCTTTTCGATTTACTCGCTTGACGCATATAGAAAAGCAGGAATCTCTTTATCTTTCAAGAATTATTTTGGAACCCTTCAAGATATTCATCTGACTAAATTAACTTCAGCCTTAGTTAGAAAGATCCATATGATTTTACAAACCATGGAGCAATGGGAGATCAAGTATATTCATAGAGAGAGAAATCAAGTTGCGGATAGACTAACCAAAATGGCTTTAAAGAGGAACTCAGCTTTGCAAGTGTTTGAAAAGGTTCCAGAGGAGCTAGTAGCGTCTGCTGAGACTGCTAGAACTACAAATCATTCGATTATGTTAGATTAATATAGTTTGATTTTTGAAATTTAAAATAAATGCATATTATTTTTCAAGAATAGGCCATAAGGTATTTGTAGATACCATAATTAAAGTATCGGATAAGGATTTAGATTATATTTGAAATAAGAAATCCAAAATCCATTTTTAAAATATTATAATGATGACAAAAATGGTTGGTTTTGCTTACACCATTTTTGGATTAAATTAATAACTTCAATAAAATATTCAATAATTTTAGCAATTAATCAAATTTCTAGGAAGTAGTAAACAAATTTTTCACATGTATATATGCCTTACTTCACAAGTTCAAAATCTCACTATAATAATATTGTTTAAATCCGTCGGATGAAATCGTAAATTAATTGACTTGTGAATTACTTGAAAACGATTTAACCAAGTTAAAAATCGAACGATTGAACCGAGTTAAAAATCGATTGAATCGATGATTGAATTTTTTTTAATATTTGAATTTTTAAAATATAAATTTTAATCAATTATTGAATTAAATCAAACAAACTTGTCAAATTCCTAAATAAAAAATTAATGACTAACTGATTAAACTAGTTCAATTATTGACCCGATTTTAAGAACCTTGACAATTAACTCAAAATTTTTTTAAATTTTATTTAAAAATCTAGTTTAACTCGACTCTAATTTAATGAAAATCAAATGTGATTATGTCTATCAGATATCGAAAGTGTGGGATTAAATTACAATAATTACGTACTAGTGGTGTGTATGTGTGATAATGATTTATTCTTGTTAATAATATATGAATAATATTTTAAAAAAACATATAATGATATAAAGATAATTTTAAAAAAAAAAGAAAGAAAGCATGGGAAAAATAAAAATAAGTAGGTGATAACGTGTCAGATAGAGACAAGGGCGACGTTAGTCGATCAATGCTCAGATTTTCGAAACGCGTGTCACGTTTCGTACTATCAGTCTCCCGCGTGTTAATCACTTTCGGAATATTCTTTTTCTTTAATTACTGGAATTAATTTATGGGTTTTCTTTTTGCATTTCAATTTTAATGATAAAATCAAAAACATTAATAATGGATTTTTTAAAATTCCAAAAATAATATAAAAATGATTATTACATAATAAAATTTGTAGAATATGATAATTTTTAAATTTATACAATTAAATATAAATAAAAAATTATTACATAAACAAAAATCTAAATAAAAACTTAATTAATATATTTCACTAATCCTTTATTAAGTGCTTAATCTCCGTATTTTGTTTAAACGGTGTTTAGGTTCAACCAATCAAAATGTTACACGTAAGCAAAATTACAGCGTAGCAACCACGCTAACGCGTCATTTCATACAAATAAATTTCTTTCTTTTAGCTTCAATTAATTTGCTTCAAAGCCTTTTTTTTCTTTTTATTTTTCCTCTCAGCGGAAAATAAAAGAATGTTCACTCTTCTGGGAAATTAGTATCTATTGTTACTCTTTTTTGTAATTGTTCCTTAGATCTGTGAAAATGGCGATGACGACGTTTTATTGGTGTTACCGGTGTAATCGGGTTGTTCGGCTTTTGAATCCAGATACCGTTAGTTGCCCCGATTGCTATAGTGGGTTCATTGAAGAGATCGATTATCAAAATGAAGCGGCGCGTGCGTTTACACCCGCGGCGGTTTACGCTAATCCTAGTCCTGGAACCGCTGTTCTCCGCCGTGGACGTCGTAGTGGTGGGAATCGGTCTCCTTTTAACCCTGTTATTGTCTTGCGCGGTGGAACGGCGACGTCTTCGCCTTCTGGGGGAGATTCGAGTGTTGAACGGAACGGGAGGGGGTTTGAGCTTTATTATGACGATGGATCCGGGTCGGGTCTGAGGCCGTTACCGCCGACTATGTCGGAGTTTCTGTTGGGTTCTGGGTTTGAGCGGTTAATTGATCAGTTATCGCAGATGGAGATTCAGAACGCGGGGCGGAACGAGCAACCGCCGGCGTCGAAAGCGGCGGTGGAAGCAATGCCGACGGTGGAAATAAACGAAACCCATATCGACGGCGAACTGTGTTGCGCCGTCTGTAAGGAGCAATTCGAGTTGGGGACCAAAGTTCGTAACATGCCTTGCGATCATCTCTACCATTCAAACTGCATACTCCCCTGGCTTCAATTACGGAACTCCTGCCCCGTCTGCCGCCACGAATTACCTGCAGCCACCGTAGACGGCGATGAAGGAGCAGAAACCGATCGTGTGTATTCAAATTTAGATGAGACTCCGGTGGGGTTGACTGTTTGGAGATTACCTGGTGGAGGGTTCGCCGTGGGCAGGTTTCAAGGAATCAGAGGAGGTGATGGGGAGAATAGAGGTTTCCCAATGGTTTACACGGAGGTTGACGGTGGTTTTAGCGGCGGTGGGCTTCCACGAAGAGTTTCATGGGCTAGTCGAGGTCAACGAGGAAGGCAAAGAGGAGGGGTTTTCAGAAGATTTTTGGGTAATCTTTTTGGGTGCTTTAGTGGTTCTAATTCTAGATTGATTTCAAGGTAATTTAAAACCCTAGATTATGAACATCTCAAATCATTTGTAAATATTGAGGTAAAAATTGAAATGGGGTTATCTCAATTCACCATATTTTTGCCAATAACACAATATTTTTAGGTTTCAACCAATATCAAATTTACTTTTAGGTTCCTCTTCTTTTCTGTCTTTGATTCATTTTCTACAAGAAATCCAGCATAATTTTTTGTTTTTCTCATATGAATGGATTCCATTCCTTTGTGGGATTTACATAAACCAATGACTGTTTTCGTTGACATAATTGAATCAATGAATTTGAATGTTTGAATGAGAAAATTAGAATTGAGTTTGATAGTTCATTGATGATGCAAATAGAAGAAAAAGCCATAAGCACTACTTTTGTTGTCCAACAACCAAACAATTCTTGGATTTTATGTGAGACTTTGTGATTTAAAATGAGCAAATTAATGGGTCTTGTTGGGTGGGTTTGAAATTTTTGAACAAGTTTGATCACTCTTTAAAATTTTGTACCATGAAATTGACTATTGATATTCTTGGATTCACATCAATCTTACAATCCAAGTCTATGATCATCTAGACTTCATAGCAATGTTTAGAATTACTTTAAATTCAATCTATACTTAAAGACTTAAGGCTAATAAAAATAATACACCCAAAACTATTCAATCTTGAAATGACCTAAATTCTAGATGTCACAAACCCAAAATTAACCTAAACATGAATTAATCCAAAATAACACGTGTCCAAAATAATCAAAACTCAAAATAATTTGAATTCAAAATGTCTTAGACCCAAAATTAATCTAACTCTAGATTGACGTAATTCAAATTGATTTGATACAAAATTAATTCAATTTGCTCAATCAATAGATCTAATATCATTTAAATAAAATATAAATTAATCTGAAAATGATTCAAACCCATCAACATGACGCGATTTATAAGTGATTTGAATACAATCTGATTCATTTTATTTAAATTTGGGTATCCCATAACTACATTATGTAAAAGATACAATAAGCAAGTGGTTGAGGAGATATTTGGCCAAAACAATTGGGAACTATGGTGAATTATTGAATCATTTGCAAGGAGATGAAAGGGGCATTGCAAAGATGTATAATGATTTTGAGGGAGACCAAATAATGAATGAGGGTCACATACAGTCCAATGTCTCCCACTCAAGGCTTAACTGTAATGGTAGAGCATAAATTGATTCTATATCTATTATTGCACTCCTTTTCTTTCTACATTTATGACAAGTTGGACATTACGGTCAAAAATAAAAAGCATGAAAGCTTCAATTATTGCACATGGACAAGATGTACATGTACCTATAGCTTTTGTTTGTTTTAGCCAATTTCTTCTCCCTCGAGAATGAGTAGATTTAATGAATTCCGAATAATTTACAGAAGAAGTTTCGATTTAGTCCCTTTTGGATGGTGGATGTTTTTTTTTTTGCTTTTTTTAACGTTACAATATTGTAATAGTATCTAATTTTATCATTACTGTTGTTTTTACACTAATCGCAGATAAACCCACCGTCCATCCAAAGGGTCCCTTAATAACAATGATTAGATTTGTAGTTTTTTTTAATTTAAGGTTTAAGTCTTATCACGTGTGGATTTTTTTTTTAAAAAATTTATTGAGTCCAATCATGTGTCGTTCTTATTTAGATTTAAGCTAATTATGAATTACAGCCTTATATTTTACGAAAATTGAGAATTTGGTCATTTTTACTTTAATTTATCAGAATTTGATCTCATACTTTATGAAAAATTTTGTTAATTAGTTGTATGTAAAATGCTAAATTGTTGATTTTGACTAATTCTTTGCATATAAATTGTTAAAATATTAGTTTTCAAGATTTAACTTCTCTATTTTTGTAAAGTAAAAGGACCAAATTCTTAATTATGTTGTAATTACAATCGTGGGAAAAAATAAAATTAATTTAAAAATATTTCAAAAAAAAATTAAATAATCTGTTTATATTAAAGGTTAATATTAAATATACTAAATTTTTCCACATATTTTTTCAAAAAAAATATTTTATAATATCCATCGAGTGTATCAAATATCCTTCTTTGTATGGATTCAAAAAAGGTAAAAAAATGGATAACATCATTGATTGAAAAACGTCTAAATGCTGATGTAGAATTTTGAAATCTGACAATATAGACTTGAAAATAGAATTAAAGTATCAAAAGTTTGCTTTTCCTTTTCAATATAATGTTATATGCTTTATGATATTTAGGTTTATATATGAATGAGACTTTGTCACGGTTGACAAAAGTAAAATTTCGGGTTTTGATTTTCGAGTATTCAAATTCGTGACCTATTGTATATAATTATGTATAGGTTTTTGATTTTTATCGTGTGTGGGTGTCTTGTATGGATTTTTGTTTAGTTGATTAACTTTAGTCTAGATTGACACAATCTTATTCCGTTTGTGTTTCAATAGTTTAATTCTATTTTGTAATTATTCGAGCAGTTCATTTATGCAATAGTAATCTGATAATTGTATTGCTCGAGTATATATTTATATTTATATTTATGTTTTGATTGTATTTTACTTGTCACACTTTAACGAAAATTAAATAAAAATTTTATATTATAAAAAATTAAATTACATACCCTTCTAACTATAAAGTTGAAATTGCTTAGATATTTAATGGAGAAATATCTAAATCACTTGTATTTTCCAACGTAAAATGCAATAAAATGAACCAAAATATCCACAATTGTGTGGGTATTTGGCAACTGTCACCCACCAAGGATAATAAAACAAGTCAAGGTGAACTATTAATTAATTAATTAATTTTTTATTTTTAATAATTAAAAAATATGAATAAATTATAAATTTCAAATTTAGAGTTTTTGTTTTTAAGGTAATGGTAAGAATTTCCAAAATGTAACAATAGCAAAGTTGGTAAAATTGAAGTTTAATTCGAGAGCTGATATTCAAGTATCGTTATGTAAATATTACATGTGAATTCTTTTAAGATTATTTTCGAGACTTTCAGAAGTTTATCGGCGGTTAAATCGATCAGATTATCAATTTAATCGATTTGTTCGATTTAATTAAATAAATCAATAAAAATTATTAAAAAATAGAAAAGAAAAATTAGTTCAACCAGTCTATATCGATTCGCTGATCAATCGATTTAACTCCTCTCTAATCAAGGTTGATATCTCAATCAATTTTTAATTCAATCAATTGATCCGATCTGATTCAAACAACATTAATTTTTTTTATTTAAACTTATTGGTCATAAATTTGCAATAAATAATTAGATTGATCTTACAAAAACTGTTGTTTATTGATAACCCTTTTTGGATTAGTTGTTAATTGCAAATAAAAGGGAAAAAAATACCCTCCCTATGGCCCAAAAGTAATGGGTTTTTATTAGACCATATTTCTCCAAATATAATCCAAATTGAAATAAACCCATTCATGCATATCTAAGTTGATTGATTGCAACTTAAAAACAATTTGAAGAATATTAGAAATGTATTATATTGGTTGATTTGGGTTGGATTGAATTTTTATTGTGTATTATAATTTGATTCGATTTGATACTTAGTTTTCTTATATTAATTTTTTGTTTTGGATTTTTAGACTTATTTTAGTAAAATAAATTTTATTTTATAGCTTCTGAATATTATTTGACAAATAATTTTTCAAGAACTTAAAATTATTTTCACTAATTTAAATATATATAAACATTTTTATATCATATAAATTAAAATTAATCATATGTTAATTAAAGATTAAAATTTGGTTCAACTTTGGGTAATCGTGCTTTTTAAATTTACTTTCGTAAACTGTCCAAACTCCTCAATTTAGGTCGATTTTTGATTTTTCAGTTTTTCTTCCCCAACCCTAAGTATTATAATTCATAATTTATAGGAAATGTTATTCAATTTATATTTATAAAAAATTAATTAATGCATCATTTTTTTGAATTCCTTCAAAATAATATATTAAATACAATAAACAATAAACTAAAAAATCTTTATGTACACTAAGAAATATCATGATCAAACTCTTACCATCTTTTTTTCATTGTAAAACTTAACTCTCTTCATATTTTCTCTTTTGAAGGAAGAAAAAAACCATGAATAGATGTACAATTTTTTTTCATAATTAATATAACACAATAATGCAATGTTAATAATAGACATTTAACCTTGCATTTCATTTCCAAATAATCCCCATTATTATTATTCTCATGTTCTTCTCTACAAGGGAAGTGCTTCCCATTTTTGCATTTCAACAAAGATGTGACAACTAAATGATTCTCTTGCCTTTTGGCAATGTTTTGTCTTTCTCAATAGTTTCTTTTTTGAATTTTGGTTCACACAAATTTGGGTTTCTTTCACTTCAATCATTTTCTCAAATGGCATGAAATGAAAGATTGTTGCTTCAAGTTAGGTCACTTTGTAACTTCAATTCTTTTAGAATAAAGGATAGTTAAGATGTGGGGTAAGTGAAAGAAGATGAAATCAACTAAAAATCACAATAAATAGTGAAAACTTCAACTAGAAAAATTAGCCATCCACTTGGGGAATGAATATAAAAATAAGGAATGCACTTTTTCATACCCATTTTGATGTCAATAATTACATATATACTTCATGTATGCAATAGCAATTTTTTTTTTAAATCTGAATTTTTGGGTTAATTGGAAATATAGGTTTGATCACTGGGCCTTGATTAGAAATGTGGAATGTAAACCAAACTAGAACCTAAGTGTGCAAACCCTAGTAATTACTCCTTTCTTCTATATATATAAAAGGAAAAGGTCAAAATATTTTCCTTCCATGCAAAGCTAATTTTGCAAACTATATATAGTTTATACCTAACAAGCTATATTGTGGGTCTAAATTTGATTGCGGCATATGAATGGATGAACACATGGTTTAGTTTAGTTTAGTTCATGCAAGTGATAAATATATATAGGTTTGATAGGTTTGATTATGAACCTCAACCCTCCATTTCAAGAGAATTGAGAAGTAGGCTTTCAATTTATTAGAATTTGGTCCTTGTATCTTACGAAAACTGATAAATTAGTTCAGGTAATGTTGTTAAACATTATTGTTAATTTGAAAATCAATAGTTCAATAATTTATATGCAACAAATTAGAAAAAAAAATCATAAATTTAAGTTCATTTTTATCAACAATTAAACTAATTTCTCGATTTTCGTAAAATATAAGGATTAAATTTTAACAAATTAAAGTAAAAAAAAACTTTTAATTTTTATAAAATAAAGGGGACTGATATTCACAATTAGACCCTCTTTTTAATAATATGGTAAAAAAATTCAAAGCTTTTATCCATGTTTAATCCCCTCTCAAGGCAATCATAACGTATATGTATGATAATGATCGATGTCCCTTAACCCAAAAAGTAAAATAATGTTAAGCAAAAGTCTAAATATGATTAAGAAGTGAATTATAATTTAATCTCTAATGTCTATCTTTAATAATTTGAAATTTTCATCAAAAAAATATATATTTATGCATGTTATAAATTATAACGATAAGAATTAAATGTGATATATATTTTTTAACATTAATCTTATTATAAGTTCTTATCATATTTATTTTTTTATACAATGTTTAAAATTACTCATAGTCTCTCCCAAACCCTTAAATAGAAGGATAATGCTTTTCAACGCACTTAAACCCATGTTCTCATGTATTGACAATAATACCAATATTAATCAAGTTAAGACTGAATCAACAAATGTGACATATTAATATTATTTGAATGTATATATCATATTTATTATAGTATTTTTATATTCAACACATAACGTGTTGATATAATGTTTAGGCTAATAATAATAATAATAATAGAGCTTCAAGACAATTTCTAGGTCAACTAATTAAAACAAAAACAAGAGAATAACCAGTTGAAAATGTGAAAAATATATGCCAATGGAGCAACGACATGCATCAAACTGACGTGGGATGATTTGATTGAAAATAGTCACTCACTTATAATTGTAATTATTGAGATATATTATTTTAATTGTATTTTAAAAAAATTTAAAATTGTAAATCGAATCTTAATTTGATTAGTATGGATATTATTGTCAATATAGGAGAACATGAATTCAAGTACGCTGAAGTATATTATCCTCCTATTTTGAGTTGGGAAGAGACTATGCATAATTCTAGGTCTTGTGTAAAAAATAACAAATATAGTCAGAATTTATAATAAAATTATTAAAAATAAAATAATATTTGGTTATTATCAATGAATAGTGAAAGGGATTACAATTTGCCAACAACTATGCAATCAATTAATATAATGCTGAATTTTTGAAAAATTTGTATAGAAGAATATAGATGTAGAAATTAAAAGGCTTGAGTGTTGTTGTTTTCCTTATCAATTAGATTTGCTAACAACTTCATTAAATAAGAAACAAAAGATTGTGGGGTCTTAATTTGATAGAATGCTAAAGAATCAAATTCTAATCATACTTTTGCATGAACCTTACCTTCTACCCTTTTTCTTGTTGACTTCGATTATGAAAGTATACCCAATTGTTTTGTTTGACTTCTTCTTCTCCTTTTTTCCATCTTTTTGAAAGCAAAACTTTGTACTATGTAATTGCATGCAAGGATTTGAAAGCATTGATTTTGTTAAAGTTTTTCTTAAAATAGGTTAACTATACTATTAATTACTAAATTCTAGGTAAGTTTTCGTTTTAGTCATTTAACTAAAAAAGTTACAATTTGGTCCTGAACTATTCAAAAGTTTTTATTTAAATCACTGGGCTGTTAAAATCGGTGCTATATGGTTTTTTTTGTTCGCATTGTCTACACCAATTGAAAACTCTTTTTTTTCTTTTCTCTTCCATATTTTAGTTTTTATGAAATAATTTTGGATGTCACGAATCTGCAAACCAAAATTCAAATATCTTTGTTCTCTGATCTCAGACACTGGCTATTAGCTCGACTTGAATCTAAGGTATGCTCTTCTACTCGTCACCTGATCTACTATACCGATCATCGAATTGTCACTTAGAGCTCACTGGCAATTTTTTTTAACTTAATAGTCCAATGACTTAAATAAAAACCTTTGAGTCATTCAGTGGCTTAAATGAAAATTTTTGAATAGTTCAATTACCAAATTGTAACTTTTTTAGTTAAGTGACCAAAACGAAAACTTACCCATAGTTTAGTGACTAATGGTGTTTTTTTACCGTTTAAAATATAATGGATGGTGTGTGAGCATATCTTAAATCTTCTTTTCTAGATGTCTTTACTATTATAAATATAAGGAATAAATATCAAAATTATATATGGATTTTGATCCAATGTGCACTTCTATACATGAACTTTGATTTTGGTTCAAGTGTAAATATAAAACTTTTATGTTTGATTTAACTGTACATATTTAAATAAATGAATACATCAATTTATTTTATGTTATATAAGTATAATTTTTTGTGTGTAATATGTAAACACAAAATGGTGTTCTATCAATAATAATGCTAGTGGTTTATACAAATTGAATCAACTCAAAATGTCATGTATTTTGAAGTTTAACCCTAAATATAATACATTCAGAAGTACAATACAAATACAAATATAAATACATGTAAAAAAATATAATAAATGAAAAACTAAAAAAAATAATGAAAACTAGAAAGAACACCCATCTATGGCACAAGCACATTAGAAACTAAAAAACCTTACATTACAATTGTACAAAATAAGGCTCGAACTTAGGTGTTCAAGAGCTAGAACATTCATAATCAACAATACCGAAACCTCATTAGCTTAATTTTTTTTATTTTAAATGAATAATCACAAAAGTGTTTAGCATAAATAAGATGAAATATGAATTCATCAACTTCTAAAAATATTACATGAATTAAAATTAAAAAACTCAATTCACTTGTCTTAAGAGGTTCTTTTATTGGAGGGATATGGTTAAATTAGTCCCTTTATTATTAAATGAATAAAGAATCAAATAAGGTTAAATTAGAATAGAGTTAATATTTACTGTTTAAAAAATATCATTTACAATTTAATAGAGTTTATATTTTTAAAGTTTTTATGGTTATGTAAATGAAATCTTTTGTATGAAATTGGAAAAAAAAATTCAAGACATTTTTTATACAGTAAATGTTAACTCTATTACAATTTGGACTTATTTGATACTTTTTACTAGTATATAGGCTAAATTGACCATTTAATAACAAATGGACTAATTTGATAATACAAAGACCTCTTAAGTACTTTAACCCTTTTTATCTAATAATTAGATGCATGATATATATATTCGTTCTATGTGAGTATGTCACGGGTCGTAGATCAAAGCCCATGACGAATGCACTCAGAATGTCCCAAGAAAGTCAACTATTAAATGGGGCTCATTTGACCTATTTGAACTAGCCTGATTTATGGAACATATGGAAGCCTTGGTGTCCTTGTGAAACACTCTAGTTAAACTTGAGTTACCTTAATTAATATTTGTAATCCTAACCCTTAGGACTCTCATCTTGTAGATAGACACTAATCTCATCTGTTAATGTAATTCAATCTATATCGTTGGATATAAGAGGGCTCAATTATAAATAGAGGTCTCCCCCCTCATATGTAATCATTCGATTGTATCTCATTCATAGTTATTGAATATATTTGAGAGCATTTTGTAACAACACGATAGTCACGGGTGTCGGAAAATGTATTTCTGAGACTCATTTACCATAAATCAGACTCGTAAATATTTATTAAAAATATTTACGAAGTTAGTTGGGTAGTTAATTAGGTTTTAGTTAAGTAAATTTTCATGAATTAAGAGTAATTAGGTATAAAGACTAAATTGCATATAGGATGAAAGTTAAATTATAGATTAATGAAAAATTAAAGGGACTAAAGAAGCAATTATGTCATTGTTTATAAATGAGGCGGCATAAAGGTGAAATTATTATAAAATTTTAAGTTAAAATATATATTATAGTATGTTACTTAATATTTAAGTATATTTATTATAACAATAAAACAAATAAATAAAAGAAATAGAAATAAAATAAAAAACCAAAACGAAACAGAAAGAAAAAGGAAAGAAAAGAAGAAAGAAACAGACGCAAGGCTTAGGGGTTTCAAAGGTTTTCAATTTCAATTGGTTAGTCAATTTAGTCTTTTTTATTGTAATTTGTATGTTTTTGGAATCTTGGTGTTAAGTATTACCCGACCCATGTCGAAATTTTAGCAATTATTAAGTTTTTAAGTGTTGTTAATGTTGAATAATTTTAGTATTAGGGATTAAATTGATAGATTTTTAAGTTAGAAATGAAAAATGATTAAATTGTAAATTTTTAGTAATAGGGATTAAATTGTGAAAATTTTGAAATTTAGGGATTTAAGTGAAAATAGGGAGTTAAATTTAGATTAAAGTGAAATTTATGTGAAAATATAGGATTAATTGTAAATAAATAAAGTTAGTCTCGTTTAGGGACTAAATTGAAAATTAGGAAAATATTGAGCAAAAATTGAAATATGCAATATGAAATTGAATTGTGTTGTATTGATGAATTTTAATTGTTTTAATTTTGTAGCTAACGTCGTATCGGAATCCTCGATTAAAAAGGGGAAAGAAAAAGTCGACGTCGAATAGCTCAAAATTCCTGGTTTGTATTTCTATAATCCGAAACTAGTTATTAATTGTTGTATTTTTTTATTTAATGCATATGGTAAGTATTGATGTGAGTATTTGGCACTTTGACATTGAATTGAATTAAAAATTGATTGAATGGATTGAATTTGTAGATATATATTGAATGTATTGATTACTGAATTGAGATGAATATACATGTTAATGTAAAATTTGGATATTTGTTGTATTTGGAAAGTGAATTGGAACTCGACTAATTGTATCGGACTGAGTCAGATATAGATGGCATGCCATAAGATTGGAAGAGTTCAGGAATTTCTTCGACTTCGAGACGATGAGGTACTGGGTGTCAATTTACTTCAGTTTAACCGATAAGACACTAGGTGACAAATTTATATAGCGCTGGGCGCATATTACTTCGGATTATCCGATGAGGCACTGGGTACCAAACTAATGTGTTGGTTGGATCCATGTATCCGTCCGAGTCTGAGTCGTGTTAATAGGGGTAAATAAATAATAAAGTTCTATAATTGATATTGAAATGGCATGGTATGAGAAATGGAAGTGATATAGTGAATTGAAAATAGAATGTAAATATGTTAGCAATACATGGAATAAATGAGTTATATACTCATGAATTGAATATGGTATGAAATGATGCATTCATGAATTGAGTATTGAATGACTAATGTTATTGTACGAATAAATATGGTTTGATATGTGAATAACCATTTATATAGCAATTGTATGAATTAGGATATTGTTTAATAAATGAAAAATGATAGTCATGATACTAGACATTAATATGTCCTTATAAATTAACTATACCTATTATATTATCTTGTCTTTAAATATTCGGATGATAGAAATACAACTGAGTTTTTACTCAGCGTATGGTTTTGTTTTCTGTGCGCAGGTTAAGTACTTAACTTATGATCGCCGATTCAACATCCAATAATGATCCCGAACTCAAATGTGGTGATATTTTCCTTTTGTGTCGGCATGTACCTAGGATGTCTAAATAATAGTTATTTTGTGGATTGGATGTAAATTATAAGTTTAATATTGGTTGGTTTTATACATATAAATATGTGTTTGTTTTTGAAGCCATATTATGGCATGGTACATTGAACTAAATTTACATAGATGCATGTGAATTTAATTCTATGTTTAAGTGCTCATGAACTAGGTAAATTGATTTGGATTTGGTATGTTTACAATTTGGATTAAAATGATGCTTTGATAACTTGTTTTGATGATATGAAATGTTTGAGAATTCTGCATGTTTGATCAATAAACTTCGGTAGTGCTTCGAAACCCTATTCCGGCAACGGATATGGGTTAGAGGTGTTACATATTTACTCAAATATTTTGTGTGCATTACTTTCTTGTGGTTTTTCTTGTTCGATTTGAGCTCCTTTTGTTTTTTGAGTTTGCTTCCACTTTATTTCGGCGCCTTAGAGAATTTTTGAGAGAATTATTATCTATCGAGAGTTAGGTTGACTTAGGCAGATTTGAAATAAACAAATCGTCTAAGACTACGTGGTTTGCTAGACTTAAGTTTTAGCCTCGTATCACGTGCATAAATGCTTACATATATATAATTGTGGGTTAATTGCTCAAAACTTCCTTGAATTATGGTTTAGATTTTAAATTGATCTTTAAACCTTAAAAATGTTCTAATTATATCCTCAAAGTATCAAAATTGTATCATTCAGGGCCTTCTATTAGCTTAAAGTCAAAGTATGCATTAAATGCCAACTCGGTTTAGACATTGAGTATACTTAAATACATGGATCAAATTTTGAATATGCATATATACCTATTACACGAATAACTTGGATATGACATCTTAGAAAACCACAAGTAGTGTCGTTAAATTCAATAGGCTATTTCATTTTTTTTTTCAACCTGTCAAATCCAACTTGTTCATGTGATGGGTGCAAACGTATTTAAATTTTGATCTATGTATTTTAAAAACATCTCACATCAGATCCGAGTTAACATTTAATGCTTAAGCTGATGACTAGTCTGATAGAAAGACATTTCGATACAACACCAATACTTTAAGGGCTCAATTAAAACATATTAATGTTTGAGAAATAATTTAAAATTCGAGTCATAATTTAAAACGTATGATATAATTAATGAGAATATTCTTTACTCACTTTAAAATGGAAACTCCCAAATTAAAATTCTAACATTTAATATGTTGAAAATATTTTTTTTCTTCAAATAAGAACAAAACAAATGAACTATTCTTTTGACGATGATAATGGAGTGGTCACCATCTTTAATCTTGCTATCCACCAATTAAAGAATAAATTGGCATCAAGTGAAAACAAAAAAATTATATGGACTGTAATAAGACATTTGGATTAATTTGGATGGATCAAAAAATTAGCTTTAATTTACAAAATTAATGTTTTTTTTTTAATTTTTAGTAGAATGGACCATTGAAGCAAAAACGTCCTTAGATTTTACATGAAGTGACAAAAAATAAATGTCTGTTTTATGGAGAAAACGTGTAAAACCTACTTATTGAAAGACAAATATTGTCATAAATTTTGCATGCAAGGATAGATAGTGAAAGATTTATATGTTTGCCAGCCAACAGTTGAAATTAGTGTATATTTTCTGACTTTAATTTTCTAAAATTTAGTGATCAAACACTGTAGAAAATTGAAAAGAAATTAGGTTGGTTTGTTTATTCTTTTAATAATTTTATTGAAGATTCTGATAATATCTGTTATTTTTTATATAATATCTAAAAATATTTATAATTCTTCTCTAATTTATAATAAAAAGAAAATGTGTTTTAGCACACTCAAATTCACGTCTTTTTGTATTGATAATAAAAATCATACTAATCGAATTAAAACTCAATAACTTGTTTAATTTTTTTTAAAAGAAATTGTAAACTTTCTTAATAGAAGAATCAATGGTATCCATAGGTTTTGCCTCCGCCTAATTTTATTAGTATAGTCATTTTCTTTGTTACATTTAAGTGCTGCATTAAAAAAAAATTTAATGTTCTTCACAAAAAATTGAACCAACATAAATAATGGGTTTTGACATTTTATCAAATTATTAAATGCACCATAAATTGTATAGAAAATTTCATCTTTCATGCCATGATTAATGGATTTGATTGCTATGTGAAATAAAAAATGTATACCAATTTACTAATATCGTATCTGTTATATTATATATTGATAATGACAGTAGGAATGATCACAAAATAATAATAATAAATAAAAACACACAGATTTATGTGAAAATTTTTTTTTAGGAAAAAATCACGGGCAGAGGAAGAGAAATTTAATAATGTTGAAAAACAACAATACAAGAGGTTTTCAACAACACATGTTTTAAGGGTTAAACAACCTTGTTATAATCAATGTCTAATAGAAGAAGTATAATCCTATACGGATTCAACTTGTGTAGCAAACGGGATCCCCTATTTTGCCTCTCTATTTTATTTCTTTAACTGAGTTACACCTCAAACTTTTCAAGCCGAATCAAACAGGATTCAGGTCACATAACTCTAACAATATCGATAGACATATATATATTTTTGGTACATAATGATATCCTATGTTCTGAGAGGGGTGTGTTTGAGAGGTAGATAGGGGCATTGGCCTCCAAAAATGAAAAATTATCATTTCAATTCTTTCATAAATAATGACATTGTAAATTAATATATGATGAAATTGTAATTTGATCCTTTCAAAAATAGGAAAAAAAATCTTTTTAAACCCTTACAAATGATGAAATTATAAAATATAAAACTATAAAATTATGTTGACCTCTCAAAATTTTATAATTAATTTTCACCCTCCCTAAAAAAAATTTATAAATTGGCTCCTAGTTCCAATATACCATTTTTGGTTTATTAATTTTTTAAAAATAATTTCATATATACAGTTCAGTTTCTAATTGTTTAATTATAAAATGTATATTAATATAATACAAATATACTTGCATTACATACACAAATATAAATTTTAAAATTATTAATTAAGTTAAATAACTTGATTTAGTGGTTATATATATTTTTTGTAAAGTAGTTATAAAAATAAAAATAGTTAAGCTTGTTGGTAATAATAGTGATTCAATATTATTGTTCAGGAGGGCGACTCTTTTGATAAAAAATTTTAAATTGTTATTTTTTTGGCAATCTGTTGAACTCTCAATAATGGTTAGGTATTATTTCCATGTTGGGATTACGTTCACGGAAGAAGAGCGTCTCGATTAGTAGAGATATGACTTGTAAAAACTTAATAGAGAGGTGTTCGTATAATGAATAATAATAATGATGTAAGTTAACTATATACGAACAGACTCGAACCATCAACTTAAGATTTATAACACGCAAATTTATAAATATGATATTACTTGAACTGCATATCTACCAACTATATTTCACATTTTTCAATTTTTATATTAAATTATTAATTGCTATAAATTAGAAATAAATCCTTGAAACCTTAAAAAAAAAAGTTGGCTTCCGAAGAAATGGACTTTTCCAAAGGCAGATGTGTCTCTTTGCCGAAAGTATTTTTCAACCTTTCATAATTAAGTGTCATTGTCAAGAATTAATTACTAGCTTATCTATTTAATTAAAATTAAGTAAAAAAGTCAAAATTAAATTATAAAAAAATTAAATTAAAGCTCTTTCGTTTTTCCAGGTTTCATGCCTCTAAATTAAAAATTACCCAACTTTATTTGCCCCCCCCCCCAAACCAACCATGTCGGTCCATTCGTAATAAATAAAAATATTATGTTGGTCAAACCACCAAATTTCCATATTGTATAGTTTTGAATCAAATTTAATTTTATTTAATCAAGTTTATACTCAACTAAATTTTGAATTAATTGGGTAAAAAATAACAAAATAATTATAATTTATGCAGCCAGACAAAAGGCTCGCAATTCCATATACATCATATGTCAAAATCATACACAAAGCACTAAAAGTGTGCTGTATTCCATACTTTTTTATTAAAAATAATTCCCACTTTTCCAGTACAAACCAGACATCTACTGCAAACCAGTTTTGAAGAAAAAAGAAATTTTTTCTGTATCAATTTAATCAAATAGCATCGTGTGACCCAATAAATGTTTGAGACTTACGCTTCAGTAAAAAAAATGTAGGTGTTAATTGGGATAAGAAATCGAGTATCAAATTAAAAATTGAAATTAAACTCAGATGCTTAATTAAAAGAATATTCAAATACCAAATAGTTATTTTATAAAAATTGAATAAAAACAAAAGAAATTAATTTTTTTTACCAAATAAAATTAAACCTTTTGTTTTACTCAACCTAGTTGACATAGATATTTTTTTCTAAATAAGTGGTTAAAATTTTGCCCATAAAAGAAATAAATACCATTATTTTTATTACAAATATGATATTTTAAAATAAATAAAATTGATCAAACTTTAATAGTAAAAAGGAATTTGTCCATTTTCATTTCTTGAGTGAGTTTTTTATTTCAAATATTTTGATGTAAAGTGATAACTACCATCATAATCATCTTTTGAACCTAGTTGACAACTCATCCCTCTAAATATTTGTCATTATTGTAAAATTAAAAAAAATAAAATTCTTACTTGAATTTTTTAAAATACCTTTTTACCGACAATAAAAATTTTAAAATTTAACGATCGAATTTTAACTCAATTGATATGAGTATTGTCGTAAATACAGAAAAATATGAGATTGAATTGATATGGAATCGATGAGTCTTAGTTCGATTAATATAAACATTATTCTAAATACCGAAAAACATGAGTTCGAATTGATATATGACAACTAATTCGAATTGAATTGAAATTAGAATAAGAATATAATATATATTCTAAAATAAAATAAGCATAAAGCTACTTTTTTTATGATTTGGGTGTGTTTCTAGAATTTGAAAAATTCTTGTATTCACATTATTTTTATTTATTTTGTCATTTTGTATATTTATATAAATTTTAATAAAATTTTAAAAAATATTCTTTATTATTTTTAATATTTTATTTTATTTTTTATTGTATTATTCTTTAAAGAGGTTATAAGTAAAATCACAATTACAGTTAATATAATCCTAATTTTACTTGGCAAAAAAATTAGAATTAATAAATTCAAACATAAGGTAAGGTTTCAATTTTATTTGAAATTGTACTGATGGTTGAATCAGCTATACCACCGATTTTCAGTTCGACCAATTTATCTAGTCAAAATTAAATAAATTATTAAAAATTCATAAATAATTTAAAATCAATTGTCGGTTTAACCACAAATTCAATCGATTTAAAATGGATTGAACCAATCTATATCATTTTACAAGTCAATTAACTTTTTACCTTATTCTAAAGTAATGTATTAGTTAATTCTCAATCCAACCAATCCGACCACGAAAAAACAGCATGTCATTTTTTTATTTTTTAAATAAAAGTTAAATTAATGGTTTTGGTAATCTTCCGACATAACCCTAGTAGTATTTAAGGATCCAAAAACCATTCAAACACTTTCACGTAACAAAACTCAAAAAGGAACAGAAAAAGTGAAAAAAAAAATCAATGTCTTTTCTTCATTTCCTTCTTCACTTCACGATTTTCCTTCTTCTTTTCCGTGAAATCTTTTCTTTTCCTTCCAACCAAACACTGTTTTTACCACTCAGAAAAACCCACGGCGGTCACCGTCCACTATCCACTTACGCCGTCAGTGCTGCCACCAACAGGCTTGCTTTCCACCATAACGTTACTCTAACGGTTTCACTAACCGTCGGGTCGCCGCCGCAGGATGTTACGATGGTACTGGATACAGGGAGTGAACTTTCGTGGCTTCACTGTAAGAAAACGCCGAATTTGAATTCCGTTTTCACCCCTCAAGTTTCCAAGTCTTACAAACCCGTCCCTTGTGGTTCCCCGGTTTGCAAAACCCGTACACGTGACTTACCCGTTCCCGCTTCATGCGACCCGAATAATAAACTATGTCACGTGGCCGTCTCTTATGCCGACGCTTCATCAATAGAAGGAAATCTCGCGCACGAGAATTTCGTAATCGGATCTTCGACCCAACCCGGGTTTTTATTCGGGTGTATGGATTCGGGTTACAGCTCAAATTCGGAGGAAGATTCCAAAACAACCGGGTTAATGGGCATGAACCGCGGGTCGTTATCTTTCGTTAGTCAAATGGGATTCCCCAAATTCTCGTATTGCATATCGGGTTTCGACTCCTCCGGGGTTTTACTCCTCGGTGACGCGAGATTTTCGTGGCTTGGGGAGTTGAATTATACTCCTTTAATTCAAATATCCGACCCGTTACCATACTACGACCGAGTTGCATATACGGTTCAATTAGAAGGTATTAAAGTTGGGAATAAAATATTAGACCTACCAAGATCCGCTTTTGTACCCGATCATACCGGTGCGGGCCAAACAATGGTCGACTCGGGTACCCAATTTACTTTCTTAATGGGTCCGGTTTACACCGCTTTACGAAACGAGTTTTTACAACAAACGAGAAGGGTTTTACAAGTTTACAACGATCCGAACTTCGTATTCCAAGGGGCGATGGATTTATGTTATCGGGTCATGGGTTTGTCTCGGCCAAGTTTCTCGAATTTACCGCGAGTTAGTCTAATGTTTCAAGGAGCTGAGATGAGTGTATCGGGCGAGAGGCTATTATACCGGGTACCCGATATGAACAAAGGGAGTGATTCAGTGTATTGCTTCACATTTGGCAACTCTGATCTCCTAGGAATCGAAGCGTTCGTGATTGGCCATCATCATCAACAAAACGTGTGGATGGAATTCGATTTGGTGAAATCAAGGGTTGGATTTGCTGAGATCAGATGTGATCTTGCAGGTCAAAAGCTTGGTATTGGACCCTTAGGGCCCCACAAAAAAAGAATGTAAAAACGTTGTGAAAGGATTTTGGATGGATCCCACATCGTCCAATCTACGGCCCACCTGTTTTGATGGAAGGTGGACCATTGATCGGACAATGTATGGTCATGATTGGAAAAGCATGGGATTCTTTTCTTTTCTTTTCCTTTTTTTTTATGTAAATAAAAATATTTTAAAAATTTGATTTTCTAAATCTATGTCGAGGCTTTTAAGGGTAATATTAAATAAATATATATTGAAAAATATATTTGTAATTTTTCGTGTTAGTCGCAAAAATATATTTACATCAGATATTGTTGTGTAGTATTAATTATATGGTTTAATTTTTTTTTACCTATATGTTTCTATTTTGAGAGTATTTCAAAATAATAAATAATTTTATATGTCAATTTGGACTCGTGTTATCTTAAGTTTTATTTTTTTCATTGTTTACTAAGTTTTCAGTTTTAAAAGTTTTTGTTTGCTCTTGTAGCACGTTTTTTAATATTACTTATGCATGTAATATTAGTTTTACAAGTGATTTTAGAGATGATTTTGTTGCCGTCCTTTCTAGTTTGACGAATGTTCGATTCTTCTGTCAATTTTTCCTCGTCGCTTTGGACCATCCGAGGTTGATTTCCTTATCGTATTTAAGTGCAGGCAATTACTCCAAATATGTCGTGCTTGAGTTGTGATAAAGCCAATTGTCAACGTGTCATAATGTTCTATTGATGCTGAGGCTAAAGCTTTTGTTGTGTTGATGGAGTTTGTCATTCGTCATCTACAACGAGTGTTTGCTAATTTTTTTCTTAATTGTATGATTTCATTCATCGAATGAATTAATGATTTTACCTTAAAAAAGATTTCGAATTAATTTAAATTTGTATTGAGTTATATTATAGAGATTTATCTTGCCAATGGATCAACTCTCTGTCGAGCAACCATTGGTGGTTAGGTGTTGCTACTAACTCTATGAACCCATTAAGACTCTCTTCAAAGTAGGGAAACGAAACTCGAAATTACCTTTACTGTTTAAGGATCTGACCAACTATTTAATGGATGATACTTTAAAGACTTCTTCTAAAAGAGGGCCGACCCTTCAACGAATCTCATTACATTAATATAGATATTGATATGAATGGATTTTGAATTTTTAAGATTATATAATTAATGTAAAAAAATTAAATAAATAGTGAGATTCAAAATCAGTTGACTGCCTTTAATGATTTTCTTTTAATAGGAGAAGGCTAGGATTGGGTACTTTCCAGGTTTTACGAAGTGTGGTGGACCCTTGTTATCAAAATCTTTGATACCATTTCGAGAAAGCACGTGTGCATCTACTAACCAGGCTTTTAATCAGTAAGTCAATATCATATGTCGACACGTGCGAAACTATAGGACCCACCTCAGTTAAATTTTTTTTTTTGTAATTATAATTAAAAATTAAAAAAGAAAAAGAAATTCAGTCAGAAAGACAAATATATTCCACTACCTCGGCTGTTACCTCTGCTTCTGACAGTGCCTTGTTTGTCTAAATCTAAAAATAAAAAAGGGTAAATTTCATCTATAGGATTTAATAGTTTTATAATTTTTTCACTTCAGTCCTTATTCTAAGAATTTTGTTAACTTATGTGTCAGAATATTGGATAGAGGTGTTTATGATCCGTGTCAAGAGTCCGAGACCAAACTGTTCAAATGACCCATTTTTTTGTTTAAAAATAGTTAATTTTTAAAAAAATTTAATTAAAAATATATAAAAATGTTAATATAAATAGGATTCCAAGCTTATTCAAAGTTAAAAATTATAAATTCGGGTCTAGCCCAGCAGCTTAAACACCTCTAGTATAAGGGACCAAAGCTGCTATTTTTTTCATTTAATCAAGGGAGCAAATGTTTTGGTTGTCTTTTTTTACTACACCCCTGACCTAAATGTAACACGATTTAATTTAATAGACTTAATCGATCAATGTTAGACCGATTTGATTATGTCGGTCAAGAAAAAAGTCAATCAATTAGCCGATTTAAATTATAACAAAATTATTTTTAGAAAAAAAACACTATGTGAAAATAATAGTGTTAAAATAAAAAGAGAACTCAAATAGAACAATCAACAAAGGTCGAGAATTAATGTGAAAAATTAGATAAAAAGTTAGAAGCTATATTTGTAATTATCCAAAAAAAGGCGAAACGGTGTCGTTTAGGAAGATAGTTAACATCGTTTTCGACTCTTCGTTCAGACCAGAGAAATCCAAAAAAAAAAAAATTTGTTTGCAAGGTGACGAGGAAAGGCGTTAGGCAAGAAAAAGCCTAACTCGTTCGAGTGAACTCGCTCCTTTGCAGGCTCAGTCCTTTGATCTTTGCAGGTAATATCGTCGACATTACAATTTTCAAAGAGGAACCGTATCCGGCGTCGTTTCATCCTCCGATCTCCGTAAGTCAGCTTCGTCCTCTTTCGTTTCGTCATTTCTCATCAAAATTTTCGATTATTTGAAAGCTTTTAGTTTATTAAATACGGATCTGTTAGTTCAAGACACTTATTTATGTAATTAATTAGTGATTAGGATCTTTTAGATAATTTCCGTTGGAATTTTTTTGAATTAACATTTGTTGTTCGATTAACAAATGTAAAATTTATTAAATTTGATTCCGAACCATTTCCATTTTTTTTTAAACTGTTTTTAAGAAGATATCCGGTGGATTTTTGAAGGATTTATTTGAATTTTGATTAAAATATACAGGAAATTATAGGAAATGAGAATTGAAAATGATTGGATTGATTTTTCTGATTAAATGTTATTTAATTTGTGCAGATTCTTTCTTGAGGATTCAATATAGTAAAGTTAATTCCTCTATTCTGCTGAGATTTGAAAATTCGGGAACCCTTTTTGTGTTTTTGTTTTCAATTATTGATTGTATTTAGTTGAGCTGGTGAATTTTGTTTTCTACAACAATGAGTTTCTTTTTCCGAGGGTCACGATCGGATTTAGAGAGTGGATTTCCTGTGCTTATTCCGGAGAGGCGTACCGTGGTATGTTACTATTACTTCGAACACTTGAGTTTCCATTGTTATAGTCATGATACATCATTGCCTTTAGGCTTATATGGTTCGAATTGGTGGTGAAAACCGGTTCGTTCAAGTTGCTGTTACTCGTTATTGCAATTTGAGCTTAAACATGCTTTTGATGATTAGCAACTTAGGCTTTTTGAATTGCAGTTACAGTTTGTTCATTCTTGATTGTAATGGATTTTTTTCGATAAATATGTTTTAATTTAAGTCGATTGGTTCTTAGCGTGTCCATGCAGGACGTCCTGTTAATTCCAACTCTTTTGTGTTTCTCGTTACAGGTATTGGTATTGCTTTGTGTTCATGTTAGTTTCTCTCTTTTATTTTTCTTGGTTAGTTGCTTCTGATATTTTTCTTTGTTAAAACAGTACTTTTGCTATTCATGATATTGAATTCGCAGCAGTTGTCACCTAATTTTCTGGTAATTTCCTTCGCTAAGTAGCTAAGTTTCTAATGGTGTTTGCATGTTTGGTTCACAATGTTGAACTAATTTAATGCACTTTTTTATGTTACTCTATTCATGTAGCTTTGGTTGGTGCTTGGGGTGTTTTTTATGGCAACAACGTTAAGAATGTATGCGACCTGTCAACAACTTCAAGCTCAAGCACAAGCCCATGCCGCAGCAGCAAGTGCACTTTTGGGTCATACTGAACTACGGTTACATATGCCACCATCAATTGCATTTGCAACCAGAGGGCGTCTACAAGGCCTAAGATTGCAACTTGCTCTTCTTGACCAAGAATTCGACGATCTTGGTATGGTGTTTAAACTTTGGTTTTATAATGAATTTCTCGAGTTTCGTAGTTTGATTCATGAGTGGCTTGGAATTGTAAATTTGAAAAACCTTAGCTAGGACAGCTTTTGTTTGTTTGTCCTCCTCCCTCTCAGTTTAGTGCATCCTAATTCTGACGAGTAGTTATTTGTCACTAGATTATGAAACTTTGAGAGCACTTGATTCCGGCAATGGCCCCAGCTCCTCTTCAATGAGCGATGAAGAGATAAATGCCCTTCCAGTTCACAAGTATAAGGTCTCTGCTCCTCAAAGGTTAGTATCTACTTTCTTTGTTTATTGTTGGTTTTCATCATTCAAGAGCATAAAAAGGAATTGTAAGTAACGATGCATTCATCAGCTGTCTCGTTAACAAGTGAATGTTAAACAAAGGCTTGGTTGTCCTTTTATGTCTGTGCTGCACGTGCAGCATTATCTTGGGTCTCTTCTGGCTGTGTAACATTCCCAAGCTTTTTCTGTGAATCATCTGATGCCAATTGTTAATGCTGTAGTTTGTCAATGGGGCTATAAGTTTTGAGTGTGAAGTTATTGTTGTGATGCTTAGATACATCCAAAGACAATTTTTAGAAAGCTATTTATGGTTTATTGTTTTAAGGTGTTTAATCATTCGGTTGATAGAACATTGTTTTGGTGTATAAGCTAATAGCCTTATGAAAAAATCGGTTTTGCTTGCAGCAATGACCCTTCAATGCAACAAGCGTCATCTTCTAACTCACCTCAGGTAATGTTACTGCCTCCGCTCTTCCTTATTCACCTTGGGTTATGCTTTCTTTGTTTGAATGGGTGGTGTAAACGGATATAATTCAGTAATTTATTGTCTTCGGTAGAAGAGGCAGGATTCTACCAATCTAGTCAGCATCAAGAAGGGCTCCGATGATGAATTGACCTGCAGTGTTTGCTTGGAGCAAGTTAATGCCGGCGATCTTATCCGCAGTTTACCCTGTTTGCATCAGGTAAATATTGAATGTCCTATGAAATGTTATGCTGTATGATGTTATATAACCTTATGCAAGTTAACGATGTACAACTGCAGTTCCATGCTAATTGCATCGACCCGTGGCTACGACAACAAGGTACGTGCCCTGTTTGTAAATTCCGAGCAGGATCTGTATGGCAGGAACCCGGTGGAATAGACGCTTCTTACATGGTTTAATTACCTGTTCATCGATGTATCTCACGTACGTGCTTATATAAATTATATTAATTTATTGGTTGAAGGGCTGTAATTACTTGATGACCAATGATCATCGTCAACTAACAAGTAGTGCAATGATCTATTTTTGATGTTACAAAGCGAAGTGGACTGTTGTTATGCTTTTATCTTTGCATTTTGTGGATTTGACAATCTACTATCACCTCCATAGTTGTTTGATACATTCAACTCCATACCATCTCGTACTATCTCAATTTAATTTTTTTAAAAATTAGAAGGCCAAATAAGTTATTGTTCTTTTTGCAAACTACTATCACCTTCATAGTTGATCGATACATTCATCTCCATACTGTCTCGTACTACCTCAATTTAATTTTTACTAATTATTTATAATATTTTTCAATATGTTGTACAATAATGCCAATTTTTAAGGCTAATTTACCAAAAAAAACCCATTTTTTTAAAAAATTACGGAAATGGGCCGGTTTTTTAATTATTTACCGGAATGGACTATTTTCCGCGAAATCGCGTCCACGTCAGCGCGATGTCAGGGTACGTGACAGGACATCGCGTCCACGTCAGCGCGACCTGCTGACGTGGAAGGAAATCGCGTCCTTGAGGAAGCGATTTCCTTCCACATCAGCAGGTCGCGCTGACGTGGACGCGATGTGGACGCGCGCGTGCAGTGCCCAACGGTCAATTTTTTGACCGTTGCCCCCCCCAACGGTCAATTTTTTTTTACTATATAGACCCCCCACCCCTTTTATTTTCACAAACAAATTCAATATCAATTTCCTTCAAAAATTCTCTCAATCCCGTTCAAAAATTCTCTCAAATTCCTTCAAAAATTCTCTCAAACTCTCAGATTCCTTCCAAAATCCTCTCAATTTCCTTCAAAAAATCTCCAAATCCATATTAAATTTCTTTTTCCATTAAATTTCATTATTTTAAGCAAATTTTAAAATTTTTTATTTTTTAAAAAATAATTTTAAAATTTTTAATATTTTCAACAATGGCGGGATCATTGATTCGTCTTGATAAGAATCACATATCGGTGGAGAAAATGAACATGGTAAGTATTAAATTTAAATTTTAAATTTTATTTAAGATATTTTTATTTATGTATTTTTAGATATTTATTAAATTATTTTTTGTTATAAAAGGCTAAAGATCGGGTATTGGAATGCAATATTCGGAATATGCATGCTTCTCCATCACCATTAGTAGAGAACTACCTGCGGGAAGCGGGATTTTGGCACGTGGCGACGGTAGGCCAGGGATGCAAGTTGGAGTCGAAACTGATCAGTGCGTTGATCGAGAGGTGGAGACCTGAGACGCACACATTTCATCTTCCATGTGGAGAGTGCACTATCACTCTAGAAGATGTCCATCTGCATTTGGGATTGCCGGTGGACGGGCACCCAGTGACTGGGTCTGCCTAATCTAGCAATTGGGAGGCGGTGTGCTACGAGCTTTTAGGCGCCGTTCCGGATAAAATGGATGGAGGTAAGGTGGAGATGGGCTGGTTACGTGCCACCTTCCCCGATCTGAATGAAAATTCAACCGAAATTGAAAGAATACGATATGCTCGATCATACATTCTTCAAACAATTGGAGGCTATCTCATGGCCGACACGTCACGGAGCCGTGTACATCTAAGGTGGCTGCTAAAACTCGTTGATTTTAGAGCAGCCGGTGAATTTAGTTGGGGGTCAGCCGTCTTGGCAACATTATATCGGGAGATGTGCAAGGCGACCAAACCGAGGAGAGCAAAAATCGGAGGATGCCTGTTACTACTGCAATCATGGGCACGGTTTCGCTTTCCATTTTACGTCCTCGAGTGAACCATCCATATACATTCCCACTCGTAACGAGGTAAATTTTATATTACATTTTGAAATTGTTATGTAGATTTTGTAAGAATAAAAGTATGCTAAAAATTTATTTAATTAGGTGGAACCATCCGGCGAGTTATCATGGATTACCGTCTGAACTTGAAGATATACGGCTTCTATTGGACCAACGGTCGGAAGCAGAAGTAAGTATTATTGCAAATAGATATTTCCATACATTCGCTAGTGGATTGATATTTAGTATTTACTATTTAGTATTATGTATATAAGTAAAATTTCTATCATGTTCATGTAGTTTCAATGGACACCATACGAGGATCCGGCAATCCGGGCAGTAATCCCGGAAGAGTTTTTGTAAAATCTGAACGCTTGGCACATGAAAGTGGTGTTGATCAACTACGCAACCGTGGAGCCCCACCAGACAGATAGAGTCCTACGACAGTTTGGATGTAGACAACCGATTCCTGCGGACCCTGAGGTGTTTGACGAGCACCACAAAATTGACCTTCGGCTATTAGGTACGGATTGGCCTAGATACTGGTCAGAGTACACGAAAATGTGGGAAAATCGGCATGAATATCTACCTACTTGGGAACAAATCATCGTTCCCGAGTTAGCGTACGTTCCAGAATACATGTCATGGTTTAAGATCCATGGGAAGTCGTATCTACTTATGCCAGAGGAGAGGCAACGGTAAATACGTGTCGGAAGGGAAAGGCGCGAGCCTCTAAATCCAAGGGGATAAGAGTACTAGGGCAGCCCATCAATGAGGCCCAGACATTCACCCGGCTCATCATCAGCGGCCATGCAATCACCGTCCCCAACGAGAGAACCGACGCAGTCACCTGACGCAGCAATTCAACAGATGATACCCACACAATCGCCTTTCCCTATGATGCCAGGTATGTTTCCTAGCCCTTATATATACTCTAACCCGTACATGTATCCTTTTCCGAATCATATGACAGGTTGGAGCCAAATGCCCGGATCAGCTCCATTTCCTGTAATACTGAGCGGACCACCGATAACTAGGCCATCCGCGCAGGAAGGGTCGCAAGGGGGGCCGTCGGGGAGCTCTCCTTTCTACCAATCTCCAGCAACGCATGGCTTTCAAACTCCGTCGCCGTTCATGATGCAAACACCTCCACATACACTATTCTTTGAAGGTGGATCATCGTCCCAAGTTCGACAAGCAGATGCCGAATCGGAAGAACAACAATCACCACCCGAAGAAGAACAACCGCCGTCGGAAGCTAGAGGAAGGAGGAATCCAGCGCGTAACCGTCGACGGCCGCCATGTGGAACCGAATCCCCCGGTCATAGACATTTATTACCGTGTTAAAATTTATCATTTGATGTAATGAAATAGAAGTTTATGACGATGTAATACACATAGAAATTTTGCCCTCGCATTCGCATTGTTAATTTCTTGAACTACCTTACTGCACCATACATGCCCACCCTACATCTGGCCTGCATAAGTTGCTGCTCGCTTTGGAAATAGCGCCGCCAAACAGAAATATGTCTCTCGCACAATCGCTGTTATCGGTAGATGGCGCGTTCCTTTAAGAACAGAATTTATGCATTCTGCCAGGTTCGACGTCATATGGTCATATCGTAGGCCTCCGTCGTATGCTTGTGCCCACTGTTCGAAACGTATGTTGCAAAGGTAGTCCGCCCCTTCTCCGTTTTGGGATCGCAAGATTGCCAACATCTCGTGAAAACGATCTTTATTCATTTCATACCCTACCAATATAAGAACATAGTGAATATTTTATACCGCTTCTACCAATAAAACTAATTGAATTTGACAAACGAAATAATACAGTTATACAGTAAATACCCATGTTGGTCACTTGTCATCGTTCCGTCTTAGATGGATATTGCCTGTAGTAGTTCGAAGCAACGTGTCTCAGGCAATATCTATGGTGTGTACGCTGCCACAAGCATCCCTCTCGATCAAATGCAGCTAGTATACCGGCGCCCCGATCTGAAATAACAAATATATCAGGTTGGGGGCACACATGCCTCATTAACCTAGAGAGAAAGAAATCCCAGTCATCAGACGACTCCCCCGGTGTTATTGCATATGCAATTAGAAGAATTCTCCCACCGCCGTCCTGTGCCACTGCAACCAATAGCCGATGAGTGTACCTACCGAACATGAAGGTACCGTCAATTTGTACCAACGGCTTGCAGTACGGAAATGCGTCTCGGTATTGCTTAAAGGTCCAAAATAGGCGTTTGAACATTTGGCATCTACGTAGCAATCGGCCGTTGTAGTACGCATGTTCCGTTTCAAGGTCTGTGATGGCACCTGGGACGTATCTCTCTAGCACCTGACACTATTGCCATATTTCATTATATGAACCGTCTCACCCACTATGCATCTTTTCCAATGCCTTTTGCTTAGCTATCCAAGCCTTGCGGTAAGAGGGTGTGTACCCCATTTGGCTACGGATATTGGCAATTATCACCGGCACTGAAGTCCGAGGATCTGCTTTTATCGTGGGCAGTATCAAGCTAGCCAACATAGCTGAATCCATTTTTGAATGATCTTCTGAAACACCTACAGAGGGAGGGAGTACATTAAATAATGCAACATTGGAAAATAAAAATATTTTTCAGACACATTCAATATTGTACCTGCAGCACATATATGTGGACTTTTGTACTTTTTGATCTCCCACAACCCTGTCCTCTTCCTTAACGAAGCGACGATCTTCCATGAACATGTGCCGTCTTGCACCACACACTTCGCCTCAAACTTATTAGATTTTGATTTAACGACATGGCAATTAACGCCGTTTTTGATGCTATGCTGTTTCAAAGCACCAATAAAACTATCCTTATTGGTAAACTGATTACCAACTTCAAGTTCACCGAGATCTACCCCCGAACTTGTACGATCGCGTACCCGGTGTGGTAGATCTGGAAACTCTAACGCATCATCATTTGACAGATCGACATTATGCATGTGGGCTGAAGGTGAGTATGCTCTGAATCGTGGATTTTCTTCATCATCTGCACTCCTATCACCATCTTCACCTTCTGTTGGAATAGGCTCCGGTTCAGAAAATAATCCCACCTCTGCACCATCCGGCCCGGGCTCTCGAGGTGGATCCACATCGGAGTCACCTTCTAACCCACAATTATATCCAGCGTACGACGTCCCCTCACCGGTTGATGTTGTAGGTAGTACGTCATCCCTTCTTCTGGGCATTTGATAACGTCCCCAATTGGATGTAGATTGCCATCCAATAGAACTTGATGCAGTTCCCCAGCTCGTATTTCCAGAGTCAAACGTCGAGCCACCGACGTACATGTCCCATCCACCGACAGAATGTCTTAGGGGGGATGTGCATTCGACACCGCTACCGAACATGGGCTGTTCTGTATTTTGTAACACGCTAACTGAGTGTCGGCCAGGGGTCGTGTATACATCTCGAACACTGGACGGAAGTACATCAGTTGGCGGCGTAAATTGTACATATAACTCAATATAAGTTGCTCCGCTAGCAAGATGAGTCTGCACCATTGCCTCCAAGCTACGAGCACCTTTTATGTCGAACGAGTCATATGTCACCGGATCAACAGAAGAACCAAATCGATACGTCATTGATAGAACTTTCATTGGCGTCGTTCCGAAGATTTTACGCCTAATTCTTTTACGGAGTTCTGTCAAATCTATGTTTTGGCTAAATGACAGTCGTACCGTATTCTCTGACAAAAAAACAACACCATTCTCAGTGTGGCAAACCTCACCATCGTAGTAAATAACAGCACTAATACGTTCACTCATTTTGAAACTCTAAGTTTCTTAGCCTCTCTAAAATGTTTCTGCTGTGAGTTATGCATTCTAAGAACATTTTCTGCCTAATTTATAGCCTCAGCCCAAACTTGCTACTGTAGCAAAATCGTGTCCACGAAGGCGCGATTTGACACTATTTGCTCAGAAACGTCAAAAAAAATTATTTCCTACATGACCAATTGTAGCGAAATCGCATCCACGAGGGTACGATTTCACAATTTATTCTCATATAACATCCTGGTATCAGCAATTTTATACTATTTGCTAAGAAAATGTCAAAAACAAATTATTTCTTACATGACCACTGTAGCGAAATCGCATTCACGAGGCCACGATTTCACAATTTCTTCTCAAATAGCATCCTGGTAGAAGCGATTTCCCACTATTTGACTAGATACGTCAACTCGAAAAAAAATTTTCGGGACCCCTAACCCTTAAAAAGCCTGCACTCTAAACCCCAAAAGCCAGAAAACCCAAACGGAGTATCAGCGTCAAAATCGCGTCCACGTCAGCGCGATGTCAGGGTATGTGACAGGACATCGCGTCCACGTCAGCAGGTCGCGCTGACGTGGACGCGATGTCCTGTCACGTACCCTGACATCGCGCTGACGTGGACGCGATTTCGCGAAAAATGGCCCATTCCAGTAAATAATTAAAAAACCGGCCCATTTCCGTAATTTTTTTAAAAAATAAGCTTTTTTTGGTAAATTAGCCAATTTTTAACACCTCGAAAGGAGCTTGGTTGATTTCCAATGGGTATCTATAAAAATGGGCTTTGGTCCCAAATATATATAAGTCATAGACAATACCTTTTCTAATGTAATATGGTTCAGCCCAATAATATATTTCTCAAAGTTGAGAAAATTGAGCCAAATATTCTAGTGAAAAATATAATTTAACATCAAAGGTATATGCATGAATTCAATATTATATTTCAACCCCCACACCCCCCCAAAAAAAACTCATTTTACAAAGTTTACATCAATGATGATATGAAGAATTATCAAATAGACAAATTGAAGATGTGTTTGGATGGGTGGTGAGTTTATTTGCGATTAGTGTAAAAACAACGATGGTGATTAGATACTATAGCTATACTATAGCATGAGATAAAAAGTAAGCTAAACGCACTGCACTGCACCCAATCACCCATCCAAACCCACCCTGAGAACCTTAACTAGTGGTCAATGGTTCAATCTTTACCTTGGGTATGGAGCATCTTTAAAATTCGTGACCAATATCAATCATTTAATAGACCTACTGAATGCAAAACATTAGTTATTGAATTCGCTCCAATAGATAAATTGAAAAACCATAAAAAGACGTATTTGCATGCCAATAACATTATTTTAAGAGAGAAAAACATCACATTGCATCCCTCATATTAACGAGGGCCATGTTCATGTGATTATAATTAAGGTGAAGTCCAAATGCAATGCACAAAAAGGCAAAGAGAAATGGGGGAATTTGGTGAGTAGTGGTCCAAATATATATACCCACATACAAATCTAAGGCAAAAGCAAAGGTACCCATAATTCAATGTTTAGTGATAGTCTAATAAATGATTATATTTTTGAGACATTGTCCCTTAGAGATGTCAAAACAAAAGGGACCCCCACCACCCCTTCTACCCTTCAATTATTGTCCCTCCCAATGGCCAAAAACTTTCCTTTTGTTAACTAAAATCTCATGTGGGTAAAAAGCCCACACTACCACCATCCCTAACAGTTTTCCTTGGCTAAGTGCCAACAACTCTACCAAAAACATCAAAACTTGGGAAAATGATGGTGACCCCTCTTTTAGATTAATCTTCCAAGTCCCAAAATTTTATTTAGTTGTTTATTTTAGTGTTATATCTTTTATTTAAATTTTTAAATAAATGAAATTTTTGATATTTTTAGTATGCAATACTGAAAATTTTTTATATTTTATAAGCGGGTTGGACGGACACATAGTAAATTCTCAACTTTTATCCTATTTTTTTTCGTGTTTCCATTTATATTTATATATACATTGAGGTGAACAGAGGCATCAACCCTTCTCTTGTTTTTTTTTCATCTAATTCATTAAGCTTTTAACAACTATTTTAGCTCAAAAATATTAAAAATTTAAATTATGTTTTAAGTTTTTATACTTTTTGTACTTTTAGGATTTTTTTTTTATTTTTCAAAGTTTAAAATTTAGTTAAATCTACTAGTGTGACACTTTAAAATAAAATAAAAAACTCACTTGATAATCATGTAACAAAAAAAAATGATGTTGTAATTAACCTATATTTAATAGAAGAATTTTAATAATATTAATAATTGGACTTACATTTTTAAATTTTAATAGTAGAGAAACTAAAATTCCTTAAAATAAAAGTTAAATTATTAAATTCTAAATATACGAAAAATATAAAGACTCGGAGCATACTTTAATCTTAGAAAAGTTATTTTACTTCTCAAAAAGTCCATTCAAAATTTGGTCGGGTGGTTTCAACTGATGGTTAATTAGGTTTTTAAGTTGTTAAAATAGGTTAATTCGGTTAATTATCGATTATGATTTTTCATAATTCAACCTAACAGTTTAATTGATTTTTAGTATATATTGTATTTAATTTTCAAAAATATATATTTATAATATAAATAAAATTTAATATATAAAATTGTAATGAAAACTAAATTTGAATTTCTAATACTTCAAAAAGAAAATGATAAAATTATAAGAAAACCCAGAAAATTTTGGTTTAATCAATTCAATTAATTGAACCCATCCACGTTAAATCGGTTTGAATAGATCAATTAAGTCGATTAAAGTATGAGGTGAGCTGGTTAAATCGAATTTTACGAACTACTCCCCTTTTATGTATTGTTTTTTGGGTACATTTTATATTTTTTTTAATTGGTTAAAAGATGTCATTAGTCATTGTACTCTTCATAAAATTTGGAATTTAATCCTTATAATTTTATTTTTAGGAATTTAGTTATTCTATTTTTCAGATTTCAAAATTCAAGTCTAATTGTTAACATTGTTAAAATTATTATTTTTTAAATTCAGGTTCATTACAAGGTAAGTTTTTAGTTACATAGTTACTAAATGAGTATTTTTTTATTTATTTTAAAATATCACATTAACAAATTTAAACTTGTATTTTGAAATCTGAAATTTAAATAGACTGAATTTCTGAAAATAAAAATATATGAATTAAATTATAAATTTACGAAAAGTAGATAAACTTATGGCATATTTTAATTTTTAATTTCTTGAATTTTTTTTAAAACTTTAATCTTATTATAGGTTCTTATTATATCTGCTATTTTTGATACAATGTCTATAACTTCTCATAGCCCTATAACCTCTCACTAACCTTTAAATAAGAAAATAATATATTTTAATATATTTGAATACACATTCTCTTACACTTATGTCAATTGAGCTAAAACGGTAATTTCTTGAATTAAACGTAAAATTATAACTCTACTAAAACTCTTGAGAAGAGGGGGTCCTATTTTGCCTTTGCCACCCATGTGACCAATGGTACCATTTGGTAGGTGAACACCCAATGTGGAAGTGCCATGTGGAATGTTGCTAATTTCAGGTTTTTATCATATTGGTGAAAAAGCTTTTGGGGAGGGTGTCATTGATGTGACCGTTGACCAAACAAGGACCTAAAGGTTCGGCCTTTTTGGTAGAGCTTGTCCTATACAATGGTATTCTCAGGTTTAGGGCTTAGCCCAAAAAAGTGTTCATCATTTCGGCTTTTAGGGGCATTGTTCTTTTTAACACTTTGTTTGGTTTTAATGATTCAGTACTTTAGGGTTAGTGTTTTAAACCCCCAAATCTAATGATAATTAAATGTTAGATATAAGTAGAAATGGGTTGCCATTAATTGTTGTTTTGAGTTTTTGGAGGATATAGCTTGTCAGCTTTCCCTAAACCATGGACCACTTTAATGCTAATTTGGGTTTAAATGGATCGAAATCAGAATAAATTATTTGTATGTTGGGTTGGAGAATTTTGGAATTTGGATTACTAATGTTTACATTTATCAATTGATCGAGTGACCTAATTCACCTAGTAAAACTGAAAACATGAGCTAATTAGATTGGCTCAGTTTGACCTGAATTCAAGTCCTAAGAACAACATTTCTCTCCCTGATTTATGATTTATCGAAAAAATTATTTTCAAAAATGTAGAATTGAACTTGGAAAGGTTACTCTAATTACATTGCAAACAAGAGATTTGGAATTGACACCAAGTAAGGGACAAAACATTGACTTATTGAGACTAAATTATTGATATTTTATATAGGGTATGGTCACAAGCTAAGATTCCATGATCAACTACCAAAAGAACAGAAAGTTTTTGGGTCATTGTTTGAAATTAAATTGGGGTCAAAATACTACTTGATCAACCCAACATGATAAAACTCAAAACAAATAAATATTAATTACTTGACAACAAAAATCAAATTTGGTTTATTGTTGTCATTCAAAGTGTAATGACAAAGTTGAGACACCCAAATTTCAATCAAAATATATTTAATTATTTTGGATAAGATTTGTGGGGTGACCAATGTTTTTCCCACTTTCTTTCTTTGGCATATTCGGTTTCTTAAGGCAATTCCCTACCCTAAAGTTTAGGAATTGCTATTGTATTTTTTTTTCCCCATTTCTTCTCATTTATGGTCCCCAATTTTTAAATTTTTTTATGCTTATGTTAATTTCAATTCAACACTCTTTTAATTATTCAATTAATCCAAATTAATTTGATTTTAACTTAACTTTACACCCCTTCCCTTAATATTAATGTTAAATTAGATTTGTAAATTGGAAAAGTGAGGTTAGTTTTGAGTCGGGTCAATTCAAGTTTTTAATTTACAAATTATTTTTGATCGACCTAATTTCAAGTTTGAGATTATTGTAGATTTAAATCATTCGAGTTTGAAGTCATTACGGGCATATCACTTTAGGTTCTAGCTGCTTTAGATTCAAGGCATTTCAAGCTCTATTCATTTTAGGTTTAAGTTATATCGGGTTTAGATTCATGTTAGTTCTGAGTTCAAGTTAACTCAAGTTTAAATTGAACGAGCTTGGATTGTTGACTTTTTATAATAAAATCAAGTCAGAGCAGCTTTTGAAATTCAAATCAGAATCGACCAAGTCTATTTCAAATATTGATGTTGATCTAGAGTGGTGTTTACTTTGATAGCCTAGGAAGGGCATGCATGGCATGAAGAAAATGTGGAAGAAGCAAAAAGAAAATAGAGAAGCAAGCTTCTTATTTGACCTTAACCCGATGAGGAGGACCCAAGTGAAAGTGAGAGGAGATCAAAAGATCTATGAACGTGAAACAAGAAAGACAAAGAAATAAAGACAGCCTATTGTACCTATTTGTCTTAGCCCACAATTGTGTATTGATTACAAGTCATAAGTTCTTACCTAATAACCTCAAGTAGCTTAGCACTTTAGATGGTTCATGTGAAGTATTTCCCCTCTATTCTTGAACTTCATTCACTTTAAAATAAATTCAAGAAAATATTTTTAAAAAAAATCATAAGATTGTAGATGCACAATTTTTTTTATATTAAATTAAAGACAATGTGTTTGCTTACAAAGTTATGATATAATGACAAACTTTATATTATATTATAAAAAAAATTGGCATTTCTTTTGGGCACAAACAAACAGATAAAATGTCATGGTTGTATAACAACATTGAAAAAGACCCATCATCCATCCATGAATTTTATATATACTTTGAATCGATTTGATTTATTATTATTTTCTTATCCATTGAATTCATCCTTTTATGAACTTAATTGATCAATTATCAATTTTAAGCACCATTAATTCAACTATTTTGATTCGATTTTTGTCAATCATTTTGCAAAAAATACAATGTATATTGGATATGGTATTTACTAAACTCCTTCTTCTTCTTTTTTTGCATTTTTTTTAAAAAGTAATGGATTAACACTGAAATCCAGGAAAAAAAGTATTGCAAATGGACTAAAATGAGATTAGAAATATCATTAATGAATTAATTTAAGAAAATATAATAAAAAAATGTGTTAAATCATAAAAAAAATTAGAAAGTTTAACTTTAGAGATAAAAATAAAGTTTTGTATGAATTTTACATAAAATTTTAATTAAATTATACGTATTTAAAAATAAATAAATTCTTAGAGATGAAATCACTCGGAATAAATTGGATTATAAAACCAAGTTGATCAACACATTGCAAATTAAAAGAAAAATATTGTAACATAAAGATTTTATTCATGAACTTGAACCCTACTCCGATAAACAAGTTTATGATGCTTTAACTTCAATATTGTATTTTCAAGAAAAAATGCAGGCTTAAACTTTGGAGATAATATTATTGAGAAAGGCAACTATAAACTTTGAACATAAATAATAGAACGGACGTGAAAAATACCAAAAAAAAAAGACTTGTAAGCTTTTAGTAAAACCCTTATTTCTGATCAACTTGAAAATTTGAACTAAAATACATGAATTTTTTTTCTTTTTTTTTTTAGTTATAAAGGAAGTCGAATTTCAAAAGCTCAACCAAGAAACAAAGGATTAAATTGCCTGGCACTGATCACGTAGCATAATATCTTGCACCACCAGAGACGGATGAGAGAAAGAATGAAATCCCATTGTACAACTTCTTACCACTTTGTTAGAGCATTAACTACCATGTTCGTCGTTCGTGACACATGTTGGATCTTTACTTGCCAGTCACTCACCATCCATTATCATCTTTGTATTGGCAAACTTGGCCAATTCCAATAATATACCACCTATTGGTATTATTGATTATGCTTTCTTTATAAGCAATGAGTCAATAATCTATGCTATAGAAAACTAGTTTTTTACTAATTCGATGATTCTATTTCTAATCATTATTGCTGGATTTCACCATAAAAACATGATATATGCATCAATTTGTGTATACAACAACTAAATATAAAAAAACAATGCTACATTACTTATGAAATTAATTGTTTATAAAATTTGAATAAAAGGAAAATGATGGAATGAAATAAAGACGCCACATTATCTTGTACCTCTTATTAATTATTTAATGTTATTTTGGCATCTTTTTTTATGTCATTGACACATTATTTTGATAATTTTTTAACTTGAATCATAAACTCTCAATCCTAAACCTTAGACCGAAGACCCCAGAATTTGAATCCTAGACTCTAGACTTTGGACTCAATACCCTAAATCTTGAACCATGAACTATGGACCCTAGACCCTTGACCTTGGACTCCAGATCCCAGACCTTGGACCATGGACCCTTCAGGGTTTAAGGTCTAGGGTTCAAGGTCCATGGTTCAAAGTTTAGGGTCCGGGGCTTAGAGCCTGGGTCTAAAGTTCAAGGTGTAAGGCCCAAGGTTCAAGTTAAAAAATTACTAAAATGATATGCCAATGACATGAAAAAAAAGATGTTGAAATGACATTAAATAATTGATAAGAGATAAAATATGATGTGTCGTTTTTGTTTTATACAATCATTTCTCTTGAATAAAAATAAAAATATGATAACACATATAATTATATCAAGTCAAACCTTAAAGTTCAAATCAGTAACATTATGTATGCTTTTGGGATTTTTATCCCCAAAAAGAATTACTATAGTTTTTTACCTATGAAAGTTAATGACCAACATGCCCTTATTTAGGGTAAGAGGTCAAAGTGGTCCATAACTAGTCAAAAGGCTCAAATTTGCAGGTTAATATGGTCATTTGGATATTTTTCACATAACATAGAAAATAGTGCCTCAGTTACTTCCCAAACCCATCAGCTTTTGTTGCAGGCAGTGGAAGAATACAACTACGGAATAGTTAATTTAAATTGTCTTTTTTATATTAAAAAATTGCATCACTTTATAAAATTTAGTGAAAAATAATATAATTAAATATATATTTATGTCACTGTCCATATTCAAAATTCATGATTATTTTTTTTAATAATACCATCTCTAACACCCAAATTTATATTCTCTCCTCGAGAGGACTATATATTACCATGTAAGTTAAAATATGTCATAAATCTTGATACTTTTCATAAATTTGGAACTTAATCCTACTACCTACTTTTATGTTTTGGAATTTAGTCTCTTTTACTTTTCAAATTTCATGCGAGAAATTTTTTATTTTAAGATGTCATACCAATAAATTTAACCGTTTTAACAATTGGGTCTAAATTATGAAATCTGAATAGTAAAAGGACTAAATTTTTAAAAATAAAAATAGTATAAAAAGTATAAAAATCTTATAATATATTTTAAACAAAACTATTAATTAAATAATCATTAAAAGAACATCAAAACTCATTAATCCTCAACTAAAATAAGAAGTTATATTGCAAATTTATACCAAGGGATCCAAGGAGCCTTAAAATCTCTCTTTCCCATGTCCCAAATGTGACTAACATTTTAAAATAATAAATAATTTTTAAAAATAAACTGTTTAAAAATTAATAAAAAATGGAAAATAATTAAATAATAATCTGTGTCAGAAACATGCAGCAGTTCTCTCTCTTTACTTTCTTAGATCTCAAGAACTCAAAGAAACCCAGAAAAAAAAATCAGCAATTAATATGAACTGAAAATTAAAAAAAAAAACACTAAACTGGATTTTATTTTCTCTATTTATATTAATATTAATCATTTGATGAAATTAACAAGAACCTCTAAACTAAAAAAAAGAAAAATTAAAACTTGGATTTTTCTATGATTATATTAATATTAGCCATTTGATTAAGAAAAAAAAGTAAGAGTTACATTAAGAACCACCCCATAGCTACTTAAATGGAGAATGGAATTCCTCTTACAAAATTCGAAAAAACAATCCTAATGGTCTAAGTTCTAATTAGTTCTAAAACCCTAAAAAAACCAAATCTTTATATACATGTATATATATATAGAGCTTGATAGCATCCTCCTCTTCTTCTTGCTTGGTTGGTTGGATGCCATTAAATCCTCCATTAAAAATACTTAAGAATCAGTGTATTCACGCCAGCAAATAAGCATGATAACACAACGCCTCATGATGTAAAACCGAGCCCTTTGTTCTTTGAATAGCCTAGCACATTTCCTAGTGAAAGCACATCTTTTTGTTTTTGATGATGATGGTGGTGATGTTGATGATGATGATGGGGTGGTTTTGATCATGAATGATGACGAATTTGAAGTTGAAGATGATGATAAAGAACGACCCTTTGATGATGATGATGATGAAGAAGTTTCTTTCTTTGATAGCTTCCATTTGTCGTCGAAGTAAAAGCTCGGCGGCGGTGGTGGTGGCGTTGGTGCTGCTGCACTTGAAGTTGAATCCATGGCGGAGACTAAAAACCCAAAACCCAGAAATTAAAAAAGATGAACTTTTCTTTTTAAAGATCAAAGTTCTGTATTTTTGAAAGATAAAAGAGTGAAATTTTTTTCTCAGTGGTAAAGGCTAAAAGAGAAGGGATTTGGGGTCACTATTTATAATAATTTAAAGAGCAAATGGAAAAAATATATAAAAGTTAGAAAATATAGAAAAATGTAAAAATAAAATAAAAAAAATAAAAATGGTAGCAGATGGGTGTGGCAGTAGGTATCACCTGGCCTTCTTTTACCTCGACAGACCCACCAAACGAATACATTTTAAATTATAATTTTTTATGGATTTTTGGATAAAATAAGAATTGGGATTTCTAATATAAATAAAACAAAATTTATAAATAATGGGTTTTTTTTAAATATTGTGAAAATTCATTACAAGTAGAACCCAAAGATTTAAAACAGTCAATAATTTATCCGAACTTAGAATAACTCAAACAAGTAAATCGAAATGATCATATTTATAGTTATGGAAACTGAATCAGATCAACTAATAAAATCGAAAATCGACAAGATCAACTAATACCATATACTTAGGAGAAGAATGAACTGATATGAGTTATTAAAAACCCTGATTCTCAAACTTAGATAAATCGAATGTGAAATGATTTTATCTGAACTGATTCGAATGATAAGTTACCATTTTGATGATAGAGAATAAATTTACTGGAAACCACTAATTTTACTATAAATGTCTAATAGTTTAGCTATGAATTTACAGTTATAAACAAAAGTAAATGATTCTTTTTAACATGATCAATTAAGATTTATTAACTAAAAAAGGGTTTGAAAATTACAATAAAGAGGTTTGAGTCAGAGATTCCAATAAAAAAGAGAAGATAAAAATAAAAATTTAAATGCGGTAAAAATCTCATTAGCCTTTATATGGAGCTGTAACTGTAAATTTGTTTAAAAAAAACAGGGAAATTTTTTTGACGTGACACAAGATGAAAAAATTATTATTATGGTTCTTCTTTGGAAACAGTTGTTTTAGGTAAAAATATAATAAGATTAAAGTTGGCAAAGTAGGCTCCAAAAGTACATCTATATCGATCTGAGTTCGTAACGATCCGAGTTCGAGAAAATTTAGATCCGTAATAGATTTGACAAAGCTTGATTTTATAAATGAATTGATTAATGTCTAATATAATTTCATGATATTACTTAAAACATGAATATACTATAATTATATATGTAAAATAATTATATAAATTTAAAAACTCTTACCGAAACCGAAATCAATTACCTAATTTGACCTTAAACCGATAAATTAAATTAGTATATTACTAATACATAAAATAATATTATAGTATATAACTATTACTAAAAATATTAATACGTATATAACTATTACCTAAATTTTAAACTTTTACATTACTTAAAAAGTTTATTTAAGAAATTAAGCATTTATTTATTCAATTAACTAGAATTTCTATTCTATGAGACTTGTAAAATCGAATTTAACACAATTATACTTTTAATACTCGATTCCATTCAAACTCGAAGTTGATCTTTGAATATTAAGATACTAGAGTTGATCTTTGAATATTAAGATACTAGAATTTAAAATCATTCAAATTGTAATGATTCGATTCAAAAAGCACAAATCGACCAAAAACAATAATAACCCAAAATTAAAACAAACTGAAAATTTAAAATTTAATTAATGCTATTTAAATTTACTAAGAACAAATTATAAAAAATTATATTTAAAATTTTAATAAATTTCGTCAGAATTTATATTTTACACAAATGATATAAAAGAATCACAAAGTAGTACACAAGTCTAAATTATCTATTTTAGTAAAAGAGGTTACTTTTGTGCTGTAAAATTTTAAACAATGGGCAAAGGTAAAAAAAAAAGAAAAAAAAGTAATTATGAAATTAAAAATGGAAATAACTTAACAGCAGAAGAGTTTAGGTGAATTGGCTGTAAACGGAAAATGAAAAGACTACCTTAATTTTAAATATTGACAAAATTCCTTGGCTTTGGCTTTGTCTTTGTGACCATTTTCTCATTTGTTTGTACATATTTTGGCCATTCCTGGATGCTTAAAATTTTTAACTCCACTCGATTGGTATGAGGTTATTATCAATACATGAAGATATAGGTTCGAGTGTGTTGAAACGCATTATTCTCTTATTTATAGGTTGAGAAAAGACTATGTAAGCATTGTGTCAAGAAAAAAAACAGATATGATAAAAACCTATAATGAAAATATTCAAAAAAAATTTAACTCCAAAAATAAAAAAATATTTATAATAAATATAAAAAAATTAATTTTATGAGTAAGATTTAAATACTGTTATGCGTCTAATTTTTTTTATATTTAAAATTTTGCTAAAAAAGTATTTTTAAAAAATTAAATTTATGTGTGAATTATGTATGCTAAATTATAGCACATCTCATGATGATATTGGGAAAAATAATTATGTAACAAATTTATAAAAATATTGGGATAAAAGTTAAATAATATGATTTTTGGTTGAAATGGTAAAATCGAGAGAGTAAATGTTTTGATATTCTGGATTCAAATTTATCATATGTATATATATATATTATATAAAAAGACAAAAATACCCTCTAAATAATAATTTTTGCTTTGTAAAAAATTATAGTTTTTGACGATTTCACAATTAAGTTGAGACTCGATTGATAAGCAATAATTGCCTAACTTTTTCCCCCTTAAAATTGTACTATTTGAGCTTAATTTGTTAAATTTATTTCGCCGATTAAATCAACATCAATCCCATTGGAGTTCGATTCTCAGACAATCTATACCTCTTATAAAAAAGGAAAATATCTCAAAATTATGTATGAACTTTAATTTAACGTGCAATTGTATACATGAACTTTAATTTGGTGTAATTATACACGTGAAACTCTAATTGTGGTTCAAATTAAATGTATTCTTGAAGCTTTAATTTTGATTTAATTATACACGTTTAAAAAAAATAAATACATCAATTTATTTTTATATTGGACAAATATAATTATTTATGTAAGCAATATATAAATATAAAATGATGTTATATCAATAATTGTCTTAATAATTTACAAAAATTTGATCAAATCAAAATTACATGTATAGAATCGCACATTAAACAGTAATTCATGTAAGATTTTAAGATTTAAATATATATATTAGTACTACTTAATAAAAAGTTCTTAAAAGAAGGGTTATTATTTATAAACCAATTTATTTTAATGCTAAAAATGGAAACCTAATAAGTTTGGCCACGTATTATAAAGGAAATATTAGGACATGCATACGGGATCCGAGGCATTAAATACTTTCTACATTTAGAAAATCATGGAAACAAAAGTTGGTCTAATAACTATTGGGTTCATAAAATTTTTAATTATTATTTTAGAAATATTTTTTCCAGTATTCAATAATATATATTGAGTCTTCATTAAATTCATAATCGAGTTTAGCTAAATCATTAAATGAAAAGCACTATTTTTCGTAGCTCTATTTTTAAGTGTATAAATATCGATATATACACACAATCCTACCACTATCTATAACCTCTCAAACCCTTAAATCAAACGATTCCAATTGAAAATTTATGCTTTAGGCTTTCTAAATTTTATAAATTTATAGTTTGCCTTCAGAAATGATAAAATTATGATTTAGTCATTTCTAAAACTTGTAAAAAAATAAGTTAATATAATGATGAAATTACATTTTAGTACTCATAAAAATAAATAAAACATAATCCCGAACCCCTCAAATAAAAATTTCTAGTTTCGTCCCTAAAGATAATATGCGCTTAAATACATTTAAATTCATATTTTCTTGATCATTATAATAACAATGGTATCAACTAAAGTAAAGATGAAAACGTAAAATATTTTAGAAATTTGAATCAAAATTAAAAATATATATTTAAAGGTGGAAAAAATCCCTCATATTTAAGGATCAATCAAGGGAGAGAGGAAAAAAAGAGAGGTTATTCTCATAAATTTCATCATCTTGAAGTTCTCCAATGTTCCAAATAAAATAAATTAATTGACTGCACCGACTAAACACTCCTCAAACAAGAGTCACAAATTGGTAATCCTAGTAAATCGTGTATGTATATAATATATGTATTTAAAATATATACATATTAAATTATTAAATCTTAACTCGATTGATATGAGTATTATATTATTATAAAAAAACATGAGTTTGAATGTGCTAAAACGCATTATTCTCCTATTTATGGGTTGGGAAATAGTTATGGATAGTTCCAGGTATTATGTTAAAAGAATAGATATGATCAGAACCTATAATAAAAATATATATATTAATTGATTGAGCCTTAACTCGATTGATATGAGAATTGTTGTCAATGTAGGAGGACATGAGTTCGATTGCGTTGAAGTGCATTATCTTTTTATTTATAGATTCAAAACTTATAATAAAAACTATTATACGAGATGTTGTATATATTCTTTTTCATCTTTCTTTAGTTTTGACAAAAAAAAAACTTCTTTCTTAATTTATTAACATTTAATATTTTCATTTGATTTAATTTTTTGAAAATCTCATTTTTACGTCATGAAAAATTCCAAATCACCCAATGTTTTTTTTTTGCTGATAAATTTTGTAGTACAAAATTCTCTTTCGTCATCACTTTGACAGACAGGGAAATGAATGAACACTTTGCCAAATCCAAATCCCCCAATGCTTTCCTTTTTAATCATTTTATTATTCAACTGTCAGTCAAACTAAAAAATATTGAATATTATATCTAAGATGAAAGAATATTTCGTCATATATATTATTTTTACTGATTTCGTCTTAAGATTATTTTTAATAATGAAATTGTGAAGTAAGATTCTCATATTTAATTAATTGATTAAATGTAAGATTATTTAAAATTATATTTTTAATTATTTTTATTATACAACTTGCTTTTTTTAATAAGTTTAGTTCTTTTATTTTTTTAGTCTCATTTTTTTATAAAATTATTAAAGATTTTTGTTTTTATTACAATTTATATATATAAATAAGTAAATATATGATATTAAAATAAATTTATAAATCTTAACTATTATACTAATAAATAATATGTTGGAGTAAATATAATAATTACAATTTTAAAGTATGGTATTTATTTTGATTGTTGCTTAATTTATTATTTTGGTGATGAATTTGAAGCTAAAAAAATGGGTAAAAGTTCGAAGGCAAAAGAGAAGAAAAATAAGTTTTCCTGAAATGCAAAATGAAAAATCATGTTGCTGTTGATTCGTGGATAGGTCTTGGAAGTTGATTATGTTGTAAACATGTTTTAATTGTTAACCGACTTATTAAATGATATTGGATAGTTTTTAGGTATAATTAGGATGCTATAAGATTTTGCATAGCTCTTAAAGATTATGACGTTTATGGATTATCATACTGTGCTTGAGTGATTCATCTTGTAGTGCTTTACGCAATTCTTGGGGAATAGTTGGTTAAGTCATGTTATACATGCACAAGAGGTTTGGTTGGATGTTTGTGTATACATTTTTTTGTTTGGAGTACTTTGCATATTCGTTTTACGATTTATGTTCAAGGTTTGTAGCTGCCCAATATCATTTCTAAAGTTCAAACATGTGTTATCCTCTTGAAAGCGTAATATATCTTACCATTATATCCAACCACTTACTGATTTCATTTATAATTTTAATTTCGATTAATAAAAGGAAATGTTCCAAGAAGTGAATGAAATTTGATATGTGCAACCAAATATACTACGGTGCTCCTTGTGAAAAGTGGTAGTGTGATGGTTTTAATGTATATGCATAATGATGCAATGTTTTAAATGGTTTTTTTTTATTGTGTTTAATGTTGCTCCGATATTGTATATCGATGTTTGTTTAGTATGCTTCTAATTTGAGTTACTTATAAGGTTTATTAGAAATTAATTTTTTTTGGAAAAGTTTAGAATGCGGATTTGTGTTTAGTATGTTTTGGATATGCTTTCAATCATTTTTGTCCTTTTTTTTTGTACAATTTTATCAATATCCGTTAAATTGGTAACAAAAAAATGACATGACAATTTTAAAATTGGCATAAAAAAATTTAGCCGTAAATATTTATATACTATATCAATTTAGTGATGATTCTAAAAAATTAATCCTCGATATTGACACATAATCTCAATTTGGTTATTATTTTAAAAAGCCTTCATCTTCCAAAGGAAAAAAATAAAATGGAAAAAGAGAAAAATCAAAATAAAAGGACCTAAAATTTTCAATGGTTTTAAGGGCAATATCAACAAAGAGTTCCATTTTAATACAACCGGCGGGATGGTACTAGAGCTGTTCATGGGCCGAGCGGCCCAGTTCGGCCCGACGACCCGCCCGAAATATGGGAGGGTTTGGGTAAAAATACAAGCCCGAAATATGGGCTTGGGCAAAAAAATGAGGCCCGTTTAGAAACGGGCCGGGCCTCAGGCACCACTTTTTGGCCTCGGCCTGGCCCGGCCCGAATATAATAAATATATATTTTTTTATTTTTTAATTTTAAAATATTTTAAAAATACTTTTATTTTTATTTTTTTATATTTAAAATAATTTTTTTGGTGTTTATTAAAAAATGAGCCGGGCCGGGCTCGGGCTTAAGATTTTTTCCCGGGCTGGGTCTGGACAAAAATTTAGGCCCATATTTTGGGCCGATTTTGTCCAGGCCCAGCCTGGGCCTAGGAGGCAGGCCGAAATTTTTTGGGCCCGGCCGGCCCACGGACACCTCTAGATGGTACCGATGATTGTATAGAAAAACACAATTAGGGCTTTTGGATTTGATGGCCTAGCATGGCACTCCACTCCACCATCATCGCCTCCGAATGTCAATGACGCTTCACACATTTCTCATTTTCTTTGCTCTCACTATTTAAGACTATGATTATAAAAAAAAACAGCTTCTGGGTTTGTAGGTTTTGATTAAACGGTGCTTTGACGACGACACCAACAATGGGAAGAGGCTGCGATAGTTTGTGGTTCAGAGTAGAGGTGTCCATGGGCCGGGAAAAATTTTCAGCCCGCTTCCTAGGCCCGGCCCAAAATATGGGCCTGAGATTTTGCCCAGGCCCTGTAACACCCCTTACCCGTATCCAACACCGGAATAGGGTACGAGGCATTACCAAAACACATACACTTGTAAACGTATTTAACCGAGTTATAAAATTTCATCAAAATTAAAACTTTCAAAAATAATTAACATGTTTCTATAACTTTTCACAATATATCCTCAAAATATTATAATCATAATAATTAGGGCCTGCGAGACCCGATACATGCTCATGCAATTTAATGCTTCATTTCCATTTCATTCAATTCGCAATTTCTCATGCTCATAATTTAAATCATATCACTAGAAATTTCCATTTAATTCACGTACAATTCAATGACATCAAATTCAAAACTAATACGTATTTACCATTTAACTCAATGTTTATTGATTATACCATTCTATAACACATTTATGAAATTCTCAATTTAGCAATGAAAATATCACTTTAGTTTGAATAACAACATCGTCCTGATATAAATACACTACCAGTTATCCATTTACTTTAATTCTTTTGGGCCCATTTGTCACTTACCATCCTTAATCAAATTAGGGAACGGTCACGGAAAATTGAGTACTTCACTTTCACTTTGCCATAGTATAACTATGGTCTTACGTATGATCACTTATCACTTGTTCTTGATCAGATAAGTGTAGCCACTTATCACTTTGTTTCTTGATCAGATAAGTGTAGCCACTTATCACTTTGTCTCTTGATCAGATAAGTGTAGCTAAAGCTATCACTTATCACTTTGTCTCTTGATCAGATAAGTATAGCCGAAGCTATCATTTATCACTTTTCACTTGTCACTTGATCAGATAAGTGTAGCCGAAGCTATCACTTATCACTTTCCACTTGTCACTTGATCAGATAAGTGTAGCTGAAGCTATCACTTATCACTTTGTCACTTGATCAGATAAGTATAGCCGAAGCTATCACTTATCACTTTATCACTTGATCAGATAAGTATAGCCGAAGCTATTACTTATCACTTTCCACTTGTCACTTGATCAGATAAGTGTAGCTAAAGCTACCACTTATCACTTTATCACTTGATCAGAAGTACTCAAATCCGGCGTTCCGCTCAATTTGATCATTTATTCATATATCAGGCTTACCAACATGTGTTAATTCATAAACCATTCATGGTATTATTTCATGCCAAATCATATACTGAATATACCATACACACATACTATGAAACTTTATTTTCACACATGAACTTAAACCATGACCAATAATGCACAAAAATAAGCATCATTCATATTTCATCGTTTATGAGTTATAATCAAACATATGACCATTTATACACGAATCATTCATATATTTCCCAATTTTCCTCCTCCTCCTCTCCATTCCACATCCTTAATGTGTATAACACACTTAAACAACATTAACCATAATTTCAATATTCACTAACATGTATATTCAAAGCTGTTTATCCGAGTCAGAGTCACTAAATTATTTTTATCCGGAGCTACAGAGCTCCAAATTAAGATATGTTAATTTTCCCTGAAACTAGACTCACATATCTTCATACCATAAAATTTTTATAATTTTTGGTTCAGCCAAATAGTACAGTTTATTCTTTAAAGTTTCCCCTGTTTCACTGTCTGACAGTTCCGACCACTCTTCACTAAAAATTAATTATCTCATTGTACAGAATTCGGATGATGTTTTAGCTTGTTTCTTCTAAAAATATACTCATTAAGGATTCTAACCATATAAACTATAACTCATAATCATTTCTGTACAATTTTTAATGATTTTCCAAAGTCAGAACAGGGGAACCCGAATTCATTCTGACCTTGTCTCACAAAATCTATTATATCTCATGATTTACAATTCCATTGCTCACATCATTTCTTTTATAAGAAACTAGACTCAATAAGCTTTAATTTCATATTTTATTCATCCTCTAATTCAATCTCTACAATTTTTGGTGATTTTTCAAAGTTACACTACTGCTGCTGTCCAAAACTGCTTTAGTGCAAAATGTTGATTTCCATTTTGCCCCAAATTTCACAGTTTATACAATTCGGTCCTTTCTAAATTAACCCCTCAATTAATCTAATTTTCTCAATTAGTACTTTACTAGACATTATAAGTTGTTACACAACTATTGAAATTCAGAATTTCCACATATAACTCTATCTTCAAACTCTTTTACTATTAGGTCCCAAACATTCACTTTCTATTCAATTCTTTCAATAAAATCAGCATATGAACAATTTAAAGCTCTAATTTCATGCTAAATCATCATATACTTCCAGCACATATTCATATCAACTTTCAACTTCTTTCATAAAATCAAAAACTAATGAATTTAACAAGTGGGCCTAGTTGTAAAAGTCATAAAAATACAAAAATTTCAAGAAATAGTCAAGAATTGAACTTACTTGTAATAAAATATGAAGAACCAGCTTGAAGAAGCCCTTCCATGGTGTTTTAGCTGATGAGAATTCAGAAAAATGAAGAGAAATCTAGATAATTCCACTTGGGTCCTAACTTTATTAAGCAAATTTTGCAATTTTCCAATTTTGCCCTTAATTCTCCTTACTTTCTTGCTGATTTCGTGCCTCTGCCGTCCAGCCCAAATAGACCTTGGGTCTATTTGCTTTTTAAGTCCTCTTCCTTTTATCATTTAAGCTATTTAATCATTTCCCAAAATTTTGCATTTGTTACAATTTAGTCCTTTTGTTCAATTAATTATCAGAACTTTAAAATTTCTTAACGAAACTTTAATACTAACTTTTTAACACTCCATAAATATTTATAAAAATATTTATGGCTCAGTTTAAAATTCCCGAGGTCTTGATACCTCATTTCGATTCTAATTATTTTAATATTTATTTCTAGTGCACTATTCACTATTTCAAAAATTTTCCTAACTTCATATTTAACTTATACTTACTAAATTAATAATATTTTCTACCCATTTGTCGAATTTAGTGATCTCGAATCACCGTTCCGACACCTCTGAAAATTCAAGCCATTACATTTTTTTTTTCGTCGGATTTGTGGTCCCGAAACCACTGTTCCGACTAAGCCTAAAATCGGGCTATTACAGGCCCGGCCCGGGAAAAAATTATGGAGCCCGAGCCCGGCCCGGCCCTTTTTTAATTAAAATTAAAATTATATTTTTATTAAAATTAAAACTAATTGTTATTAAAATTAATTGTTATCAAAATTAATTATTATTAAAATTGTATCAAATTATATATTTTTTGTACCAATAAACATTTTGTAAAATCTAACATTTTGTTAGTAAAATTATTAATTGTATTAATTGTTACTAAAATTATCAAATTATTAATTATTAATTGTTACTAACATTTTGTTAGTAAAATTATTAATTGTTAATTGTATTAATTGTTAGTAAAATTATCAAATTATATCAAATTATTAATTGTTAATTGTATTAATTGTTGTAACAAAATCTAACATTTTGTAACTTAAAATAAAACTAAAACTAGTATATTTTAAAAATAATATATATATTTAATATATTTTCGGGTCGGGCCGGGCCTGGGCCAAAAAAATCTTGCCCGAGGCCCGGCCCGTTTTCTAAACGGGCCTCATTTTTTGCCCAAGCCCATATTTCGGGCCTATATTTTTACCCAAACCCTCCCATATTTCGGCCGGGCCGTCGGGCCGGGCCGGGCCGCCCGACCCATGGACAGGTCTAGTTTAGAGGAAAAATAAGTTTTTTTAAAAAATAAATGAAGGTTTTTTAGGACCTGAATCAAATTAAGACAATGTGTAAATTTTGAATATTTTTAAGAATCAAGACCAATTTGACATAATATATAAATGTTAAAACTTAAATTTGTTGTTATGTTAATTTAAAATCTGTAACGTCATCTTTCTGTTACCCAGTTAACGAAATCGGACAAAAAAAAAAAAACAAATGCGATTAGTTAAGTAATCGTTTTTGTAACATTTTATAATTTGGTAACTAAAAAAAACTTAATCTTAATTGAGTGACCTGCAATATAATTTACCCTTTTAATTACAATACAAATAATACACATTTCAATAAATTCCGAATAAGAACATAATAAATCTCCATTATAAAGCATAATCAGACTGAAAGCTAAAACAATTTTATATCTAAATCAGAATAAATGTAAAACTGAATCTTCAAATCTAATTTATAAAAAAATAAAACTGAAATACAAATTTTTAAAAATTTTCCAAACCTTAAAACCCTAAACCCCATTCACCATTAATCCTAATCTAGATAAAGATTAGGTTGAAGGTAAATTAAAAATGTAAAAGAGAATGAGGTTATGTTTTGCCTGAAAAAACCAAAAAGGTACTTTTCCCAAATTTCTAAACATAAATATGTTTAGGTCCTGTGTCTTGAACAAACCCTAGAGTAGTGTACCTTCCATGAAAGTAAAAATATTAAATTGGGAAACACGTAATCAATTCTCTTTTTCAGTGTTTAGTCACCTTCATTCATCAACTCTAATCAATTTCATCACTCTCATAAACTTATTTTCTATCAAGGTTTTAATTTGTCAAAAGTCCCTATACTTTTTGTAAAACTTGGAATTTAGTTCCTATATTTTTATTTCAAAATTTAAGTTCAGCTGTTAACACTATTAAAAGTATTTTGTTAAATTTGTTGGTGTGACATTCTGATAGCCATGTAATTAAAAAATGAGGTGAATGTACTTGAAAGCTCCATGTATTCTAGGGACTAGATCAAATTAGTCCCTCTACTATTAAATGGAACAATTTAGTCCATACATCATTAAAAAGAATAAAATAAGACTAAATAGAATAGATTTAACATTTAATGTTTTTTAAAAAAATTCATTTATTGTTTAATAGTATAGGGACTAAATTGATCCAATTAATAATAAAGGGGACTAATTTGATCAAGTCCCTATAATATAGGGACCTCCCAGATACTTCAACCAAAAAGGGACGTAATTAACTTGAATTTAATAAAAAATTTAACAGCGTTAATAGTTGAACCTAAATTTTGAAATCTAGAAACTAGAGTAACTAAATTCTTGAAATTAAAAGTAAAGGGACCGAATTTCAAATTTTTCAAAAATAAAATGACTTGTGGAATATTTTAACCTTTTTATAAATATACAAAATGCTATATAAAAGAATTTAATAAACAAAAGCACCCCTAAAAGTTGACAATGTTCATTGGAGATGTAGCATTTGCTGTCAAGATGCTATACAAAGTTTTATCCATTAGATTTTGTGTTTACATCTTTGTTTTTGCCTTGAAATTAATTGCTAGTCAAAGTTCTCAGTACTAGCATACATCCTGCTCTTCCTTATAAAATTTAATTTATATCAGCAATAATTACTGTGAAATTAAATTATGCTAAATTAAATGAGGTACGTAATATAACGATTAAAACTATAATTATACCTTAATTTTATTTAATTATATTTGCCGGGTATGGATATAAAAATTATCTATAAACGCATTAATATAAGACATATACTTATATCTAACACTTGTGTTTCGAATTTACTAAAAGATGAGTAATGACCAAATTAATAACATCAAGTGGTAGATAATGTGCTGAATTCAACCCAACAAAATTGTTTGTTTCTATGCATCTAGTGGCAACTTGAGAACTAATTCACATGCATCCATGTGAGCAAAAACCTTTCAAAATCAGTGTATTCAAATACCCTTTTCATTATCCACATAACAATCTCTTTGCATAACAATTAAACCAGAAGAACATTAAATTTCTATAAAATTTCAGTCAAACAATTGGGTTTGATTGTTATCTAATATGATTGAACCAAGTTTTTGTGCTCACTGATTTGGTGTTGCTGCCAAACAATGAGCATCAACCAACGTCTATACTTTAATCTATATTGCTCGGACTTTTTTTTTTCTTTTAGGAGAATATGAACTTTTAAAGTCCTTTGAAATACTCGTGTCGAACACATATTCAATGTCTTGCCACTAAAGCTTTCGATATGTCCTGACTGAATGTATCAGACATAGTCTGGTTTACTTTTATGATTTCTTACTAAGTTCATATAGGTTTTGTTAATTGAATTTGGACAAATTTATACTTTCAACCCATTTGTTTTCAGACGATCTTCATTGGAGAAATTGCAGATATGGTTTTTGCATGTACTGCATGTAAGAGACACCAAGTTTCCCATATGTAAAATTGAAGTCCCCAAAGCAATGATTATTTGAATTATCCTTGAAAACAGAAAATCCAACACTGTTTTTATGGTCTTGAAATTATATGTATACACACACATATATATATTATCATTGCCGATTCTTTCTCAATCATAAGCTCCCTTAGACAGATGACAGATCCCTTAAGCCATGCCCATGTTCCAAGGAATAGGGTGCAATCACCATAAGCATAATACCATTCATGTTTCCTTCTTCCATTGCTATATACGTACGGTACAATGCATGTTATTCGGGTTCGGAGGTAATTAAGTATATCAGATACTCGATCTGAATATATCAAGAATTTTAAGGGAATGGCATCAAAGATCATGATGGGTAGTTAAGATAATATTGGCCCTCAAAGTTTAGTTAATGTATGACATATGAATGTAAGCTTTACGGATTTTTATTTAATCAATGTATTTAGTAACCATCCAATACTTGAAATTGATACGTATGAAATATGATCTTTCAAATATATGAAAATATCAAAAAAGAATGATACTCGTACTGGGGTCTGAATTAATAAATTAAAAAAATTATGATAATTAATAAAAAGAATGTAATGTGCTTTCATATGAAGAAAGCCTCTAAATGAGACAATGTTAAAATGAAAAAATTCAAAAGAAATATTTAATAAGATAATAGTGCAAAAAAGTTTATTATATTTTTGATTTTTCGATATCCAGTAATCACATTAAGTACTCTCAATTAAATTTAAAATCGAGTTAAATAAAGGCACAATCTTTTCAATATTAATTTTTCAATTCATAAAATTTAAACTCGAAATTACTTTTAAAGGACATTAAACTTCTTATCACTCGTTTTTTCGATAAAAACTAATGCATGCTAGAAAGCATGGAAATTAATAAGGAAGGGATCATAACGGATGGTGATTGATGATGAGACATATTTTAACTATATACTTCGGCATTGCTTTTGACTTTGTGATTCTCGAAGGAACATGATTTGGAGTAAAAAGAAAGAAAAATACGACATAATTTGACTTATTTGTGGGTGAAGACTTTTCTTTTGGGGGGATTGATTTGATAACTAACTCAATTATATAATGATTATGGGAGATTTGTCTTTGAGAGAATATAAATACATAATATTTGCTTAATTTATTGTTGATATTGAATCCCGAAGTTTTATTTTATCAGGTTAATTTAAACTTAAATTGATCTTATAAAATTTTAAACTCGAAACTAAAATAGATCAATACGGAATGACTGCTGAAAAAGTTAAGACTACAAACTCAAATGCAAAATGATCCAGATTTAAATTTTTCCGTTAATAAAAATGTTTCTTTCAATTGGAAACCTAAAGAATAGAAGGAAAAATTGGCATAAGTTCGCCACATTTTCTGCTTGTTGTAACCAAATGAACTTTTAGAAAGACCAAATTCTGAGCCCCAAAATTTTCATTACATTGGTTGAATGCATTTAGACACACACACATACATAGTCCTAAGAAAACATGTTTTTTTTTACTCCAGTTTCCATTGCAATTGTCTATTGTTAAATTGTTTAAGAAAGACAGTGAAATTTTCTTTGCCTCCTGGAAAAATGAATCAATGAATGGAATTTGCTTCATTTTCACTCAACTAAAGTATAAATCAGAGTACAAATTCGGATTTAGAGGCTCGATATTGAACTCAAGCACGACTGTATTTAATTTTTAAAGTTCGAGTTCAATTAAACTTAATCGTTAAGCTGCACTTTAAGTGCGAATATATGTACTTAAGTTTGACTTTACATTGAAAATTTGAATTTAATTAACTTAATAGATCAAGTTATTAGAACTCGAGGATGGCAATGACAATATTAAATTTAAATATTTCTTTTCTTCAACCGAATTTGAATAACATAAATCGAAAACTTATAAAATATATACTTATAGCCGACTCTGATTCAAAATTTATACAAAATCTACATAAAAACACATGAAAAATATAACAAATTTGTTTTAATTTTATAATATAATTATATATGTATCCCACATACAGGGAATCAATAAATTAAATTAAGAAGAACCCATGTTCACTGTCCCAGGTGTGCTTCGAGTTTGAGTCACGCTAGTCATGTTTGTTATTCAGGTTTTGCCATTCACCAAAAATAAATAAATTAATTAAATTAAGAAAATGAAGAGATGAGGTTCATTTATTTCCACAATTTCTAACAATTAAAACCTTATTAATTCCATTTTGAAATGTTCTTTTCCTTTAAAAAGAAGTTCAATTTTTTTTTTCAAAATTGTGAACATATATTTATTATTTAATAAATTAAAAATTAATGATAAGAAACATGATGAACAAATAATTTCGAGAGAAAAAAAAAGAAATATTCTCACAAAAATTGTTGAATATTTTGATTTGGGATGTCTGAAATATTTCTTTTTTATTTTATGATTAATTTATATGAAAGAGATTTGTCAGATTATCTCCTTACAAATCACATATTATTAGTTCTATTAAATAAAAAATTAATTTTATGCACATGTTATTTGTTTCCCAAATGGAGCAAAGTTATTAAAACAAATGAAAATTTAAAGTTACAAAATCAATTTTTATAATTGGACTGGTGGTTAAATCGACTAAATCATTGATTTTTAGTTTGATTGATTCGATTAAATAAATTATTAAAAAATAAAAAAATTAAATAGAGAAAATCGGTTCAACTATCGTAAACCGATTCGTGGATTAACTAGTTCAATTTTTCTATTTATATTATACCTTCATTTGATTCTTGATCCAATTGATACAACCTTAAAAATAGTGATATAGACATAAAATTCAACTACAAATATTAAAAATTATTATCAAATAAAAAAATGAGGTGTAACTTGATTATTCAAATAAATAGGAATATTTTCCATATTCGGCTGAGTTTTCAATTTTTATCTTAATTGATATTTACTAAATTAAAAAATATATATCGATTTTTTAATTTTGCTTGTGAAATTATAATAACTCACAATATATTACATAATATTCTAAGAAAAAAATACGAAATTAGTTAACATTTAACATTCTTAATTTAATATATTTATCAATTTAAAAAAAAATTTACTCTCAAGTTAAATATGAATTTAATTTCGTACAATACTGCACATGTAATATTATTATTACTTTTAAACTATAGGTTTCATTATTTATTGAATGTGTACTAAATACACGGAATTTCTAATTTTATTAAAAGAAGTTATTTTTTGGTTGAAACTACGGTGTCTATTGTCGATAGTAGTGGCTAATCCCCTCACCTCGAATATTTTCCAAAAAAGTAAATAGCTGGCCATGAAATGTGTTCTATTCTCATGAACAAAATATTAAAAAGAGTTATTAACATGTATATATAGCAATCTAAACTCGAACCACATTAATTATACTCAATTTTTTATCTAATAAATAAAAATATTTTTAAAATTTGTTATAAAAATATATAACTATTAATAAAAATATTTTTAATTTTTCAAACTCGTTTTTTATTAACCAAATAGGGCCTACTCATGAAAAGGTTTAAAAGATTAATTGAAACGGACAGTTGGGCCAACCACTCCACATTGTGATATCAGAGTTGGGCTGCCCAATATTTGATTGAAAAAAAATCCATTATATTATACTTCGAAGAAAAGGCTAAAATTGCTGTTAGTCCCTGCACTTCTATAGAATTTGATGTTTAGTCTCTATACTTTAAAAATTAAAAATTCAATCCTTCTACCTTTTCAATTTGAAAAATTCTTGTCCAATCATTATTGTTACTGGTAGTTTCCATAAAAAAATTCAACTTTAACATGTTGATTTTTCCTTCAATCATTTACATCATATGAGGTAGCTTAATTACTTTGTCAAGTTGATAAATTTTGACAAAAAAATTCTAACAATGCTTTTAAATTAGAAAAGTAAGACTTAATTTTAGACTTTTTAAGTATAGAGACAAAAACTTAAATTTTATCAAAATAAAGGGACTAATAAAATATATACCAGCTGAAAATCAATATTGTCAATAATAATTTAATTTTCTTTTTATTTCTCAATGTATCAATCGGAGCAAGCCCATTAAGAGAATAAATGATGGCCACTAATTTTAAAACTGTTCCATGCCCAGAGCAAAGATTGAACCTTCAACCACAGATTAAGTTTTATAATAAAATAAAGTAAACATATTTAATAATTAAAGCCACAGGAATTTTTCTATAAAAACATAGAAAATTATAAGTAAATAATTAACTACTTTATCACTTACAGTATTTATTATATTTTAGTTCCTTTTAACATTATATTATCTTTTCAGGGCCTGTAAGAATCCCCAACAAACAATATACAAGGTTTAATGAGACAGCAAAACAATGGCACATGATCTGGGATTTTGCCGAGTTACACAAAGCAATATGTTAAACGTTTACAACGTCGCACACAGTCTGCCAGCCATGTATTGAGAGGTTGTTTGTTCATCAATGGCTGGGACCAGAATGTGGAAACATCCTTGATATTCAATGGAGACACTGCGTTCTACCTAAAATATTTTCATATAAAATGTCAATAGTCCATATATGTCATCATACAAAGGTTGTCTGTTTGATTCTGAAGTTTACATTGTCTTTTCTACTTCTACTTCTTCTTCTTCTTCTTCTTCTTCTTCTTCTTCTTCTTTTTTTACAAAGATGTCATTTACTGGGAATTTTTTGTGTAACACCCCTTACACGAGACTGTCGCCGGAGTTGAGCACGACTGGGAATTTTTTGTGTAACACCCCTTACCCGAGACCCTCGCCGGGGTCAAGCACATGAAGGCGTTATCTAACTTAACTTACTAGTTCGGAGCATAAAAATTTGCTTTTAAAATTAATTCTCTCACATTCAATCAATATGTCCCTAAAAAGGATCCTCGAGACCCTAAAGCATGCAATGAAAACGGTTCGGGTCCAAACTAGGAACATTAAAAAATTTTCGATTACTTAAATAAATCAAAATAATTTATTTCACTATTTATATAATAAAACTGTCCACCTGCACAACAATCACTAAATTAATTATAACTCGAGTTAAAAAACATAAAATTTAGATCCGTAAATTTTCCCCAAAACTAGACTCATATAACTTCATACCATAAAATTTTTAGAATTTTTGGGATGGCCAATTAGTACAATTTATAAGTTAAAGTCTCCCCTGTTTCACTATTTGACAGTCCTGACCTCTCGTCACTAAAAATTAATTATCTCATTGTACAGATTCATATGGTGCTTCTGCTTGTTTCTACTGAAAATAGACTCACTAAGGAATCAAGAAATATAAATTATAACTCCTAATTATTTCTGTACAATTTTTAATGATTTTCTAAAGTCAGAACAGGGGACTTCAGAAACCATTCTGACTCTATCTCACTAAAATTCAAATATCTCATAATATAAAATTTCTTTGCCTGCACTATTTCTTTCATATGAAATAGACTCAATAAGCTTTAATTCTATATCTCATTCACTCCCTAATTCCATTTCTACTAATTTTGGTGATTTTTCAAATTCACGTCACTGCTGCTGTCCAAAAACTGTACCATTGCAAAGTTTTACTCTTTTATAATTTCTTTGTATTAACCAACATTTAAACATCCATAATACTAAACATGTTCTTAATTAGCCATTTAAATAGCAAATCATTAGCCATAACTTTACACGTTTCGAAATCACATAATACCGAGATATCTGTAGATAGTGTGAGACGAACTCCGACGTCCTTGTGATCCCCGAACTAACTTGGCTATACTATAAAAAAAAAGAAGGAAAATAAAGAAAGTAAGCATAAAGCTTAGTAAGTTTACAAGTAAATAAATAGCAATATTTATCATTAACAATTATACTCATAAATTTTCATTAAGCATTAGGATCTTTACTTTCTTCTTTACTTACTCTCTTACTTGTTTACTTACTTGCTTAAACAACTCATGGTTATAACTTACTCCCTCCTTGCTAAAATTTCTTTCTCAACTAATAACTGAGATACTCTTAATCTTTATAACTCACCTAAACTTGTCTATTATGCTTTTACCTGAACTTTCATGTAACATCGTCTATTTACTAGCCCGTTGAATCACTTAGAATACTGAGTATACTCAGGTCTCTTGTCTGAATTTAACATGCCAAAGCTATGTCCCAGACATAGTCTTACATGGGATGTTTCTTGTACTGCCAATGTCATATCCTAGAAATGGTCTTACATGGGTTCTCATATCGGTGCCCATGCCATGTCCCAGACATGGTCTTATGGGGGACCTCTCATCTCGGTGCCAACGCAATGTCCCAGACATGGTCTTACATGGGACCTCTCATAATCTTAATGATGGCAATGCCATGTCCCAAACATGATCTTACATGGGATCTCATCCTCTTAATGTCATGACATTTATATCCGGTACATTCCTCATGTTTCAACGGGGCTTTTTAACACTGATTCTCTGTCATCTCATACTTGAGTCAACATTAAATAATTTCATGAAATAAATACATAATTGCTGGAAAATAACAACATTAATAATAATTATTGAAATATTGCATTTATTTACCGTAAACTTACCTCGGTACAAAATACGATCAAATCTAGCAACTTAGTCCTCAATCTTTTTCTTTCCCCAGTCTAACTCCGAATTTCGTTCCTCTTTATCTATAATAGCAAATTTAGCTTATTTAATACTCACATTCATCAAAACAGTCCTTGACTTGAACTTTGGTAAAATTACATTTTTGCCCCTAAATTTTTACATATTTCAACTTTTGTCCCAAACCTCGGAAATTAAACTTCATCCCTTATTCTTATGTTTTATGACATGCTGAACATTTTTCCCTTCTATGGCAACATCAAATTCCCATTCTAACACTTATGAACATTAGGTATTTTTACCAATTATATCATTTTACTCGTTTTCACTTAAAATCGCCTAGCAAAAGTTATTTAACATAATTTCAAGCTTCATATTCTACCATAAGACATCAAAATAAACACATTTCACCTATGGGTATTTTTTCAAATATAAACCCTAACATAAATTAATGGTAAAATAAGATAAACCGAGCTACGAGAACTCCAAAAACGTAAAAATCATTAAAAACGGGGCTTGGATGCACTTACTATGAACTTGAGAAAGTGAAGAAACCCTAGCTATGGTGTCTCTTGATTTTCGGCCAAGCATGAAGAAGATGAGCACATTTTTGTCATCTTTTTCCCTTTTTATTTCTTTTTATTACAATAAACTTTTCTATCTCAGATTCGCGGTTTTGCAACCACTGTTCCATTTAGTCTCTATTTCGGGATGTTAAATTTTGTGATACATGCACAAATGGGGTGAAATTTATTAGATTCCAATCACTAAAACTACCAATTTTCAAGCTTGGAAATCAGCAGACTTGTGACGACTTTTTGGATGGGATCCTGACATTTTTGGGTTGAGATGTCTCATGGCGTTTGAAGGTCTACTCTTAGCTTTGAAATGCATTTTGAATCACTCGATTTTGAGTTCTGGAGCTCAAGTTATGACCGTTTTAGTGAAGACTGCGCAAACATAATTTCTGAACGGGATTATGACGGGAATTACGAATTTCGGGCTTTTAATTCGAGTTTAAACCATATTAGGTTTGGGTTTTAGATTTAATTTTTATTATATATAAGTTCAATATTATATTTTTCAGATCTTATTATTTTATTATTATTTTATTATGAATTTTTGATAATTATTAAGTATTTTAAGTTATTTAGGAGTTTTATGTTAACAAGAAAATTCAATTTAAAATTACTTCTTGTTTAGATTAAATTAGAGTTCTAGTATACTTAAGAGTTTTATTTAGATTTATTTAGCTAGCTTATATATAGACATTTACATTGTAAACAATTCATTCAATTTATTATTATTCTATTTCTCTTTTGAGTTAATAAATTCTCTCTCGGTTTTTCTTTTTAAGAATTTTTCTTGAGTTTCTTTTAGAAGAGTTTTAATAATATTTTTAGATTGTGGGGATCATCTTCAATTTTTTTTCTTGCCAAGGTTTCTATATTGGAAGGGAAATTAGAGCTGCTTGAAAGGGGTTATGGATTCTTTGTGTTTTTCAAGGCTTCTTAGGACTTTCACATGTCACGTTCAATCTTTCCATTTATCTTCTTTATTCGCTTCCTTTTATTTATTATTATTTTTTAGTTTTTTTTTATCTAACTTGGATTCTATTTCATTTCAGATTTTGTCAAAATCTAAATTTCTTTCTGAACATCTAGAGTTCTAAGTCAAATCTGCGACACTGACAAACTTTACTATTTGCTTTCGAGTTTATCCAACTCATCTTTTATCATTTTGGATTTTGCAGCTGAAAATCTCTAAAAAAAAAGGGGTAAGAATAACTTAATATAACACTGTTATTTAAAAAATAATTAAAAAAAAACAGAGACAGATATATGATTATTACATGATAATGTAGCTTGGATTATACGCCAAAAAACCCTAATAAGAAAGAACAAAGATATAAGCAAAAGAGAAGATCAATTCACCTTTATTTTTTTTTCATTTTTGTAGTATTTTTTTGTAGCACTTGCTTGTAATAAATTGGAATATTTAACCACTTATTGCCACTGCAGCATCATCAGGATTCTCAATCATAAAAGGGCTTATTGATTGATCAATCAATCAAAAAAGACCCTAAAACGCCTCTTGTGAATCTTGATAATGCTGCAGCAGCAAACAGTGACTGTTATACCATCATCATCATCATACCATCCCATGCAAAAGTAAAAAAGAGCTAAAAAACCCTAACCGGAAAAGTAGAAGGAAAAAAAAGGACGACCCAATGTCTGAATATGTGAAACAAGGACGACCCAAAAGAAAGCTTCAAAAAAGAAGTGAAGAACATGAAGCAAAGCTTATAAAAACAAAAACCCAAAGCTAAAGAGAGAAATAGAAAAAGAATGGAACTTTGAAAACCTTTGGTGTGAGTTGAAGAGAGGGTTAAAGGGGGGGAGGGGGTATATATAGAGGGTGGAAGAGGGGCAATGAATGGAGTTCAAGGTTTGGTTGGTAGCTTTGTGTGCGCGTGTGTGTCTGTGTGAGAGAGTTAAAACCTGTAACTCTTCCGTACCAAATTAAAAGGGTTAAATTTGGTAACTATTTTCATATTTAGGGCCTTTAACGAGACAATGATTCTCATATTGAGGTATATATGAACTTTTTTTACCTTAATTATTTTTTGATATTTCCTTAAAAATATTAAAGTTCAAGTTTAATGCGACAATTGCCAAGTTTATGGATTAACTTGGACAAAGAAAATGTTCAAATCCCAATGTGAGAATAAGTAATTAGTTTAAGTCTCAATGTAAGAATAATTAAATTTAAGATCTGATCTAAAAATTTTTTCAAACTCTAATATAAAAAATAATTACTAAATTTAGACCTAAATAATGATTAACGCAATTAAAAAACAATCCTTAGCCAATCCGAAAATTGAGGAAAAAATTGGGAAAAAAATGAACAGAAAATTTATACCCGTTATGGTGATGGCTGGACTGTACAGGTGTTGCGTATTCTACAAGCAATTTTCTTTTGATGAATTGGGAGGTGGCTTGGAATTGACAAGGGCCTGAGCTTGTACCTTAGCCGAAATTATAATACGACGCCGAATGCAGCTATTATTAAACACTGTAAATAGTATTCGGATTTTAATTTGGAGATTTTTACTCTTTATATTTTTAGAATTTGAAATTTTTAATTTTAATTTTAATTAAATGATAATTATTAAATTCATTAAGTTTTGTTTTTGTTATTTTAAAAATTTGATGTGTCAAACATAATATTATGCCAGTTTGTTATTTTCTAATATTTCTGATAAAAAAATAATTAATAGATTTAACGATTGTCATTTGCATTAAGATTAAAATTTCAAAATTCAAAAAATATAACCACTAAGAATGATCCAATTGGCAAATATAGATTAAATCTATAACTTTAAGCATGTCACAAGACTAATAACATAATTTAACCAAACAGATTTAAATGTTACGATTGAGTCAAGATTAAAATTTTAAAATTCAAACAACATAGGAATTAAAATTGAACAAATTAAACTACAGAATCAAATTTATAATTTTAGACAGAGTACAGGGTCTAATAATAGAATTTGACCATTATAATATTATATATATATAGTTTGGCTAGCAATTTTAGCTAGGGAATTGTCTTCCAGAAACAACCACATTTCTCATTGATATAGGTGAATTCTCATGAAGAGCATTATGCTCATACCCCACTTGAAAATCAAGACATGAGAATCATTAAGAGTAAAACTCATCATTATTTCTTTACACTTAATAATTTGTTTTTCACCATAGGAATAGGTAGGAAATTATAATTTTCAAGTGCCACTAAAAAGTGCAATACAATTTAGCTTTTCCTTTGAACTTAAGACATTGGGATATCCAATCAATTAGGCAAGGCTACCATCATAACACTTTTTTTTTCTTTTAAAGGTTTTAGGCCCATTCCCCTAGATGAATTATACACAAGCTATCTTGCTTAAGAATTTCTCTCATACCCCTAACTCTCTTAGGATATTTAGTTCTTGATATCATCTCTCTTGGAATATCATCTTGTTCCTGGTTTATTTGTTAGATCCCAAGAGCTATAAATACAGATGTTAGACTTTCTCACTGAGCTTATACCTGGTAGTATGGAAAGAAAATTGAAAAGATGGAAAATTGAAAGGATAGAAAAACTGAAAGATAGAAGTTACAATTCTTTCATAGGCCTGATCTGATCGGTAGGAAAGATGAAAAATTGAATAGAAAAATTTATATCTTCCCGTTCATTACTTGGTAGAGTTGAAAATTGAGAGGAAAGAAAGCAGAACTTATGAAAACTCATAATTTTGAACTAACATGCATCTATCTTGGTGCATATTAGGATAGAAAGTGATTTTTGTTTCCACTCGCTTTTCTTTACTAAGCACATTTTATATTTTCTTTCCACATTTCCAATCCCCTATTTCATCTTCCACTTTTTTCACTCAACCAAGCACACCCTACAGCTAGTTCTAAGTGGGCTAATGATATGTTAAATATTTTTTTTACGAAGTTTGTTTTGCTGGCTTTATTTTATCTTGGTGTCTATTGTTTTTTTTTCCAATTTGTTAGGTTTCTGGCATCTCTTTGGACACAATTGTTGGTTTTTGTTGTACTCCTAATTAGGGTGAGCAAAATTCGATTTGATTTGAAAAACTCAATAAAAAAATTAAAATTTTAATTAAATAGTTCTAATTATTTGAGTTAATCAAGTTATCCGGATCAGCTCGAATAAAAAATTAAAATTTTCGATTTAACTCGAATATGAATTACACAATTCGAGTTATCCGAAAATCCGAATAAGAAAATGCAAAACTACCTCGTTTTAATAAATGTTTACCTTTTCTAAAATTAAAAGTCAAAACTAATAAGTTAAAAGGTAAAACTACGTCGCCTTGATAAATATTTACTCATTAAGTTAAAAGCAAAACCATTGTATTGTTATGTAGTTAAACAATATTGTAATTCGTCTACTAATTAAATAATTGATCCATTAAACGCAACTTTAATGGCTATAAATAATAGGATTCGTTAACTCGACTCGAATTTTTTTTACTTGATTCGATTCGGTTAAAAAAGATTAAATTGAGTCCGGTTGCTAAAATAGGATTTGTCAACTCGACCAACTTGAAATTTTTTGACTTGAATCGATTGAATACTCACTCATACTCCTAATCCTTTGCTTTAATGATATCTATATATGTACCTCTTAAAAAAAGAGAAGGTTAAAATATACTATTAGTCCCTATACTTTTACAGAATTTAAAATTTAACCCTTATACTTTAAAAATTAAAAATCCAATATTTCTCTTACTTTTTCAGTTTAAAAATCTTTTCAACTTAACATTTTTATTTCTCTATCAATCGTCCAATGAGGGCAGCAAATTTTGACAGACGAAAAAACAAACAATGGCAAATAATAAAGTTCTCAAAATTTGTCAAAAAATGACGATTGATAGAGAAATAAAAGTGTTAATGAAAAACGTTTTCAATGGGGCAGAGCATGTAATGGAATCATGTTTTTTTCAGATAGTGTGTCCGCCATGCATTGAGAGACTGCTTGTTCATCAACGACTGAGACCAGAGACGTGGAAAACTAGGTTATTTTCAATGGCGAAACTGCTTTTATCTTAATTACTTTCATACAAAATGTCAATATTCCACGTATGTCATCTTCATACAACGTTGCCTGTTTGATTGTAAAGTTAAAATCGTCTTTTCTTACAGAGATGTCATTTACTGGGCATTTGTTGGGTTTAGGCTCTCTTTTTTATACATAATGTGAAACAAGAGAATTCTTAACATAAAAGATGAAAACCTTTATGTAGAAATATGAAAAAATTACATATAAAATACATTGAAAAGAACTGAAAATATTCCCATAAAAAAGCTAAAAAAATTACATCAATAAACAAAGAAAGGGAAAAAATTAATGTACAACATTGTTAACAAAATGATTATAAATTGCTGATGACAAAAAACCAAGATGATTACATAAGAGATTTGCTATATATATTCCCTGCAGAGCATCATCAGTCAAAATTAAAAAATATACATATAAATTATACAAACACAAAATGGAAATTAATGAGTTTTTTTTTTGCAGCTGAAAACCTCTAACAAAAAGGGTCAGAATAACATAATCTAAAACTGAAATTTAAAAAAAAAAAACTAAGATAGATATATGATTATTACAGTATATTACAGCTTGGATTTTATAGCAAAACCCTAATAATATTATCAAATATTAAACATTTTTGTAAGGTTATTAGCATTAAATGTATTCATCAAAAACAACAACGATACAAGCAAAAGAGAGGATTAATTCACCTTCATTATTTTCACTTTTTTTTTTTTGGTAGTTTTTTGGTGGTAGCATTTGCTTGTAAATTGGAATATTTAGCCACTTATTGCCACTGCAGCATCATCAGGATTCTCAATCATAAAAAGGCTGATTGATCAAATCAATCAAAAAAGAACCCTAAAATTGTGAATCTTGATGATGCTCCAACAGCAAACAGTGACTGTCGTACAATCATCCTCACCACCATCACCATAGCAACCCATGCAAAATAAAACCCTAACCCTATCCCAAAAAAGTTGAAACCCAAAAAAGAAGTGAAGAAGATGAAGCAAAGCTTATAAAAACAAAAACCCAAAGCTAAAGTAAAGAAAAGAATGGTAACATTGAAGACCATTGGTGTGTGTTGAAGAGAATTAAAGGGGGGTATATATAGAGAGTGGAAGAGGGGGAAATGAATGGAATTTTAAGGTTGGGTTGCTGGCTTTGTGTGTGAGAGAGAGTTAGAACATGTAAATTAAAAAATAATCCTTAGCCAATCCGAAATTTGAGGATAAAATTGAAAAATAATAAAATGAACACAAATTTTATACCAGATATGGTGATGGCTGGATTGTATAGATGTTGCGTATTCTACAAGTATATTTCTTTTGATGGATTAGGAAGTGGCTTGGAATTGACAAGGGCCTGAGCTTGGACCCTAGCCAAAATTATATCATATTCATATATGGTTTGGCTAACCATATTAGCTAGGGATATCTGCAAAGGTTCTTTCCTTTTTGATTTGGACACTTACATTGCCCATTTTTTATTCTTTATTTTGCAGAGTTTTATTTGTTTTATACCCTTTAATGGCATTTTTAGGTCTTCAGTTTCCATGTATTAGCTTCTTTATATATATATATATATATTTATTTATTTCTCATTTAAATCTCTGCTTTTTGACTGGTTGAATTGAATCAAAGAGTTATAGGGACCCTTATCAATAAATTACTCTTCTTTTTTTTTATGTTGTTTCTTTCATGGCTTTGAAAATGGAGATAATTTCTAGATAAGTATGTAATAATTAATTAGCATTTTGATTTTTTTTTCTTCCTATTTACTTGCATTTTCTAGTGAGATTTTAATATTGTAACTTATCTTCTTCTTCTTCTTTTTTTACATAAAGTCTAAAATTACCCATAATCTCTCTCCAACCTATAAATAGAAAGATAATGTGCTTTAACGAACTCGAACCCACGGTTCGCACATAGCAAACATACACACGAACACAATTCGCACTTGACAAACTTACATGCGAACACAGTTCACCAAAACACAGTTTACTTACTGGGATGGCGAACAGCAGAAGGATGCTCTGAGGCGTAATCATGGAAAAGATACAGCTAAACCAAGGCGATGTTGTTCTCAGTCCTACCCCGAAATCAAATAGTCACGCACACATACAAAGCACTTCATAATGCGGCGAACTTACCTTATTTGCTCTAGCGAGCATACTTTGCCATTCTAGAGAACTTACTAATCATATAGATAGCCAAGCGAACCAAACCTGGCTAGCTCTAATAGCAACCAATGTAACACTCTAAACTCAGCCAAGTAGGTTCGACATGAATTCAACGTACCACATTAGCCACCGAAGTGACTTTTCGTTAACTCTCAATCTATCCTCCAACACACCACTTAATTACAGTATGAAGTATACAGTCACATCTTGAAAATCGAGTTAGCAGAATTTATGAAACCAAAAGTGGTCACATATTGATTTTTGAATTAAGATTGTGAAAATTTGCCATGTGAGTTAATATACTTCAATGGTTAAATGTGGTACTTATGTGTGATGTCGAAACCATTTTTAAATTTGAAAAACGGGGATCGACTTAAAAAGGAAAATGAGAGTCGCCACTGATCCTTTATTGAGGTGTGATCGGCTCACCTTGAAAATGATTTTGGTCTGCGAAATTTTGAGAAAATAGGTTCGGGAGTCGATTACGCACGAGGAAGGGTTAGCACCCTCGTAACTCCCAAAATTGGTACCGAATTGATTGTTTAATGTCTTAATGCCGAAACTTTGAAAAGATTTTAAAATACGATCCTTTGGTGGGAAAACTTGAATAAATTAAAGTGATTGATAAGACACACTTATTCCGAAGAAATAAATTGTCACACTAAGTAAGTTAGAGTGCAACATGTCAAATCCTCGAAATTAAGTTTATCCTTTGACTTTTAAAACCTATGCATTTTAATAAGGATATCTGATTATTTGGGTCAAATGAGAAAATCAAAACCCAGTAAGTTAGGGTTCGATTTTACAAAATCCCTAAATATCGAATATTGCATTTATTTTCATTTGTTAGAAAAATCATCGTCTCGAGAAAATAACATATTATATCCAATGCGTTAGGACACGACGTATTGAATTCTCGAGAATAAGCTTTTTATTTTTGTTTCAATTAAAAAGGATACTCGATTTCTTAGATTCAAAGAGGAAGATTGGAATCCAGTAAGTTAGGACACAATCTTTTCGAGGATCCCAAACTCTGAGTGTCACGTTATTTTCGAAAAGCTTTTTGAATAAAGATGCTTTGGGTATTTAAATGATATGAAACATAACCTTTTAAGGGAATGGAATGCAATATAAGGATAATGTACAACGCGAAAGGATAACTCATAATCCTAAAATACATGCTAAAGAACTCGAATAATCTATCAACACAAACGAGATAATATAAAGTACATAACATTCATAATCACATATTACATGTACATATTAACACGAACAATTAAAAGTTAAAGATATAATAATCTATCACAAACACAACGTAACTAATTTGAAGATTTGAAATGTTTTTAAAAATAGAACTCAAGATAAATACCGCATAAAATAGTAGCATCTAAATGAATTTTAAAGTAAATATTATATAAGAAGTAAATTAAAATACATATAAATTTTAAATAAATAATGCATATGAAATGAAGATTTTAATAACAATATGAATGATAATACACACATAACAATATATAAACGGTAGAATCAAACAAAATATATAAAATAGGGTTTTTAAAAGAAAATAATTATATATATAGGAATAAGTAAAAATATATAATAATATATACAAAAGTTGAAAGTAACCAAAATAAATTAAAATAGGGTCCTTAAAAAATATATAAATTACATGTAGGTATAGATAAATGAAAAGCTATAATAATGTATTGTATACTCGTATATGTTTTAATAAAATGATTTAATGTAAATTGTACATAGATATAAAACAATGTTGTACAAAAATGTTAAAAAACTTAAAATAATATTACATGATAACATAAAATAATGTATATACGTAAGTAATAGCAATTAAACATATACACTAGTATAATACTAATATAAATAATAATACTAGTAGTAATAACGATGATAATAATAATAATAATAATAATAATAAACAAAAGGGACTAAACTGCAGGCAAAAATAAATTAACGGGCCACAAATGTAATTTAAAAGAACCAGAGGGTCAAATTGCAATTCGCGAATTATAGGGGGAGCCAAATGGGAAATATCCCACTTCCCCAAAACGCAATGCAGTGACATAGACCAAAATGTGACAATATCAAAATGCAGGGTAAAAATAAAAAAATAAAAGGACCGATTTAAAAAATCCTGCAAGAGAAGAAGGACCTTTTGCGCAAATCTCCCTCCCTTGCCAGAACACGCGAATCTCGCCGCATCCAGGTCGGGTCATCGGGTCAAATGTTAATACGACACCGTTTTGGAGCCACTGAATCTAGCCCCAAACAGTGTTGTTTTGAACACTATTAAAGGCCTCTGAAAAACCCTAAAAGGAACTTAAGAAACAGGAGACCTCTCCTTCTGCTCCCAGCCACCTCACAGGCCCGAAATCTCGCTACTATCAGCTCCGATTTGGAACGGAGCAAGCAGCGATTCCGACGGCGTGCTCACAGGTAAGATCCCTCTTTTCTTTTTTATTTCGAGCTATTTATGAACGGAGTAGTAAAAAACAAAGAAAAGTAAAGAGAAAAAAAAAGAAATTCAAAAGCCACCTTACGAAACTCTGCTCTTTTTTTTACTTGAATATTTTTTTTTTGCTTCCTTTGTATCCCTTCTCTGTATGCGTAAAAAAGGGGAAAAGAGAGCCCCCTTTCAGTACATCTTTGGGTTTTTTTATAACTTGAAAACAAAAAGAAAAGAAAACGAATCCAAATTCTTTTTTTTTTTGTTTTTCTTTTTCTCTGTCTCTCTTTTTTTTGTTTGTTTGTTCCATTTTGCTGTCGATTTGTTGTTTGCTGTAGGTACGAAGGAGTCCAGCTGGAGTGTACGGAGGCGCGTGTGAGGAGCGACACGAAGGTGTGGTGGCGCACGCACGAGAGGGGAGCGTGCTGGCTGTGCAGCCATGCGGCTCCTAAGGTTTTCCAGGGTTTCCTGCTTCTGATTTTGGGCTGCGTTGTGCCTTGGGCACGGGTTAGATGGGGTATTTGGGCTAGGGTCTGTTGGGTCTAGTATTTTCCGGGTTTTGGTATTTAGAAATTAAGCCTATTGTATTGGGTTAGGTGTTATTAGGCTGCTTTTTTAATTATTTCTTTGGACTTTTGGACTATTATTTTATTTTATTTAGTTTATATATGTGATGTATATAGGCCGGGCATAAATTGGGCATTACATGTGAGAGATCTTGTGTCCAACTCTCTTTCCTTAAGATGTTTTTTTTCCCAAACCCTACCTTCAAACATTTGGTTTATATATTATTTAGACATGTAGCAAAGGAGGCATAATATCATATAGACATGTAGGCTCCCATATGCAGCTCCGCCTTTAGGCCTCCACGAGCGGACACCTAGCATGGTAGGCATAATATCATTTAGACATGTATATATTACCTAGCATAAGGTAATACTTCATTTTTAATAAACAAATAACTTTTTCTTTTTCGAAAACTTGAGTTGAAAATTAAGATAAAAAAATATTGGATAATATTATTCACTACATTATCAGTTGAATAAAAGGATTTCACTGCTGACATGTATTTTTTTTAATTTTATTTTTAGTATACGAAAAATATTCAATTTTCACTTGTGAAATTCTTTTAATCCAATATCACATAAAATAATAATCCAAAATTACTAATACATATATGTTTTTTTACTTCAGTTTCCAAATATTCATTATCTATAAAATGAATCCAATATTAAGAAAATAATAAATTCCGAAACAATTTCTCGACAATTTTGTCAAAACCAAGAACCTGAAATGTTAGAACTACATTAATTCCAAAAGAAACCTGTTGGAGGCAAAATCAGAAGGGCCTGTATGAAATTTATTATTAACTGCCTTAAATTCCTTCTAGAACTCGTAAGTTTATAAATTAGTATACAATGGCAAACTTTCCTTTTCACTCCTTAAGAAAATTTTCTTGCTTTAAAGATGATTTGGGATTTGCTGAGCTACAAAACATGTTTTTCGACAGCTTAACATGCATTAATTGAAAGACTGTTCATCAATGGCAGAGCTGATATAAAATATTCATAAAAGTTGTCTGGATTCGAGGCATATCATGTCAACATACTAGGTTGTCTGTTTGATTGTGAAGTTAACATTGATTATTTGGGATCAAAATTCGAATTCCATTTTTTTTTTATCTTCTAATTGGAATTATCTTTATGGGTTTTTTTTTATTTTTAATAGAGATGTCATTCACTTGGGTTTATGTTGTCTCTATGATAACATTTTCAATTATTTATATATATAATATTGTGAAGAAAAAGGAGAAATGATAGCATTAAAAAAAAACATGTAAATCTTTATAAAGAATAATGAAAAAAATACAATTAACAAAAAATTAACTAAAGAATTACATCATATTAACAAATAATCAACAAAAATGAACATAAAAGAGATTTGCTATATATCCCCTGTACTGCACCATCTGTAAAAGAAAAAAACTTCAGACAGATTTGATCATTACAGTATATTAGATGTTGGATTATAACAAAAACCCTAATAACATTATCAAATATTAAACATTTTTTCCTCAGTTTGTTGACATTAAAAGATAAAATAAACTAGAAACAAGAAGTAGAACAAATTCACCTGCATTTTTAAAGCTTCTTTTCTTGTTAGCTCTTGCTTGCTATGAAATAGAGAACTTAGCCATTTATTGCCACTGCAGCATCATCAAGATTCTCAAAAACATATTCATAAAGCGCTGATTGATCAATTCAATTCAAAAAAAACCTTAAAATGCTTTTTGTGAATCTTGATGATGCTCCAACAGAAAACAATGGCTGTTGTACCATTATCAACATCAGCATCAGCATCACCATCATCATCATCATATCATCCCATGCAGAAGAAGAATAAAGAGAAGCCTGAACCCCATCGCATCAAATAGAAAGAACTTCAAAAGGAAGTGAAAGAACATGAAGCAAAGTTTGATAAGAACAAAAACCCAAAGCTAAAATAGAGAGAAAAGAATGGAACTTTGAAGACCATTGATGGATATTGAAGGGAGGGTTGAAGGGGGTATATATAGAGAGTGGAAGAGGAGCAATGAATAGGGTTTGGGGTTTGGGGTTTGGTGGGTGGCTTTGTGTGAGAGAGAGCGCTAAACATCGTAATCCTTAGGTACCAAATACACCATAATCCTTAGCCAATCCGAAAATTGAGAAATTTAAAATAAAAAATTTAAGAGGGTTAAGGGTGACATCCATAATTATTATGATGTACTGACACTTCTCTCTTGAGTATTGTAAGTTATATCTCACATTGGTTATAAGTAATTTTAAGTTTTGTGAATCAAGCCTAGCCTCTTAAGACACACTGGTTTTTGAAGGCAAAGGGGCACGCAGGCCATACCTTACCCCTCTAAAATGGGAAATTTCAAGTTTAGCCCCTTCAAAATTTATACAAGTAATGGTGATAGCTGGATTGTATAGATGTTGCGTCTTCAACAAGCATATTGCTTTTGATGAATTGGGAGGTGGCTTGGAATTGGCAATGGCCTGAACTTTGGACCCTAGCTAAAATTGTATATTATATCAGATATGATTACATATATAGTTTGGCTAGCCATATTAGCTAGGGGTGTCTGCAAAGGTTCTTTCCTTTTGTTTTGATCACACACATTGCCAATTTTCAGAGTTTTACTTGTTTTATAATTTATACCCTTTTATGGCATTTTTAAGCCTTTCTGTTTCCATGGTTTAGTTCGATTATATATATATATTTCTCATATCTGCCTTCGAGAGTATGATTGAATCAATAAGTTTTATGGGAACCCTGATTAATTTCAGGTTAATATTTCCCTTTCTTTTTTAAATGTAACTCGTTTTCTAAATACAAAAGCAGACATGTAGAGAGATCCAATTTGCTTCCAAGTTCAAACATAGGTTCGTATGAACAATAATGTTGGTTTTTGTGTGTTTTACAAATACTATAAGCATGAGAATTTAGATTCGATCCAAAACAAATTCATTTCACTCCCCCGATCATTAGAAAAGGATGTAAGATGTTTGAACGTGTTAGCAAAGATTGAGGTTGTAAAACTTCAAGTTTTTAAGTAAGAGTTTCATCATGGATAAATATCATGTGTGTGGGTTCTCTAACCTCTTTACGATTATTTGAAGGGTAAGTCTTACCATTTTGAGCTTTGTTCAGATTTATTTTAATTTCTGTATGGATATAATATGTTTTCTCGTTCATTATATTTTTATATTGAGTTGATTTTTTGTTATAATTAATTCAACATGTATTATTTATAATTTGTACTCGTAATCTTATATATATACTTATGAACTCTTTAAAAAAATCTCATAATTTATAATAGTACTATGGTCGAGTTATCTTAAATTAAAATATAAAAACTGAATCCCCGGTTGAATTTCTTTTTTGATATAATTACAGGTATTCTCATCTGTTTTATAGTTTGAGACAAATTATATTCGGGTCGTCGTCGTATTTTAGTAAATTTCCTTCAATAATATAGACTCCAAATACCAAATAAGTAATGTGTAGAACTGCAAAATAAGAGAGCCAAAAAATAAAAATGAATTAACTGGTTGACGTGCTAACAGCAAATCTGATGGCCAACTAAATATTCTCTCCATTTTTTGCAAAAACCTGAAAAAGAACAATACTGAATTTAGAATTTGACAAAATTAGAATTTATTAAAATAAATCTTTTTTTCTTAATTAAGAAGATTAAGGTATTAAAAACATCTGGGCACATGAAAATGGCTGTTTCCCATTAATAGAAGAATAATATTTTAATTTAATGAAAGGCTGACGATGCAGTTGCAGAGAGAAAGACTTTTTCATTTTAATTTTAATTTAATTGTGTTCACCTTCCAAAATAAATGGCATTATTTATTTTGTTCCATAAATGGATAAACAGATTATCAAATGCTGAAAATTTCACGTTAAAATTTTAAGTAATGGTTTATTAAATTTTAAGATTGAGTTAATGTCACGAGTCGACTTAGTTAGATAAGGGCTAAAATATCTATCTATTGAGGCATTTTTCAAAGAGTGCCTCGACCACTGTCAACTAGGAGTAGCATTAGTGACTCGGAAAAATTGTCATGTTTGAATAGAATTTGGACTATGATTTCCTTAGTTGTTTGAGATACTTATCAGTCCATCCTTAATATCCAAACTACATTTAAAAGGAGATTTTGGAGATTAGTTTGGATTAGGTCGAAGCAATCATCATCCCCTAACTTATGGATCATATTGACTCATGATTATTAAAGAAAAGATATCTAGTTGATTAAAGGCTTATCTTGTGTTGTTTTGAAGATATTATTTGTGTTATCTATCTTACTTAATTTGAGGGATAATCGATTGTAACAGTTGTAGTACGTTAGCAAGCCTCATTCATTTATATATATATGGTGAGAACTTGTATAGATATTGTACTTATTTGTGAACACTTTATTTTTTCTCAGAGAGAAATGTATTTTTGAGTGCATTATTCTTATTAAAGAAGTAAAAAACCACGTCACAACAAAGGTCTCAAACATGATTAATCCAAGGGCTATAATAGCCACCCATTGAAAGCTACATTCAACCCCTCAAAACAAAGAAGCAAAAAACAGGGCACCAAAGCACCTAGACACCTGCCGATATCATCAAATATAACACACAATTACAATGAAGAAGCATTACTCTCACCACCAAACCTCACCATAAAGAAATGAAACTCCATTGACCATCCAATACTAAACTAAAGTACTAGTTGAAATTTCTAATTCATCACCATATCGGTCAAAATCCTTACTCAACACCATGTTCCCATTGCTCATCTTTGAACTTTCACATCAGGTCAACAAAAAACCCCATCCTATAGGATCACATATCCATGAATAAAGTTTGATTTGCAAAGAACATAAATCAAGATATTTTATGATACAAAATCAAATTTTCTTTTCTCTTAGCCTGAGATTCTTGATGTTCGGTAATCACATTAATTTCAAAATTAAATTGAGCCAGACTCTTAAATAGGTGGAAAATAAATAGTTATTAAGTTTTTTTTTTGTTTATTATTAATGGAAAAAACCCTTAATTATCATTCTCATATATGCTTTCCCTTTTTTCTGGAAAATAAATTTTTTGTTGAAGCCTTCTTAGCTTAAGGGTTTTGAAACCCATAGCTTCAATAGATAGAGAAATGTCTTTCTCGTCAACCCCAAACTCAAAAGCTGGTAAGGAGAAATATGGGGTATACTGCCTTTGTGGATTGAAGGCTCCCATATGCAGCTCAACCATGTCGTCGAGCAAAGGAAAGAAATTGTTTGGATGCTCCAAATTTGAGTAGGGTTTATGTGTGCTTTGTGTTTTCATTTAGAATGGGTACCGAAATTGAGTTTGTGAAAAGTTGGGGTTAGGGTATAAAAATTATTTTACTGGTGAAATTGTAGAAAATTTTTTAATGTCGAAAGAAAGCAAAACAATGGTCGAGACTTTATCCGATGGGGCGAAGGGAATGGTATTGAAACCGATCAGGGTGAGTTTGGATTGACAGTACGTTTACCTGCGGTTAGTGTAAAAACAGCGATGGCGGTAAGATTAGACACTGTAGGATACTGTAGCGTGAAATAAAAAATAAACTAAACGCACCGCACCGCACCGCACCCAATCACTCATCCAAACCCACCTTTATACACATATTCGAAGTAATACAAAAACATCACGTCAAAAATCCAAAAGATATAGCAATCAATCTATGCTACACCAAAAAGAAACCCAAACCGCAAACTAGAAATGAAAATTCAACATTAAATCACATTAAACCAAACACCCATTAAATACCCCTTTTTCTCTTTCCCATGCAGTACGTACTTTTCCTTTCCTTCTTTTCCCAACTACAAACCCTAAACCCTAATGTAGTACAAACCCTAAACCCTAATCTACATGTTGCTCCTTTCACCAGCAAAGCCATTTGAAATGATAACTCGAAAGACGGAAATTAAAAACCCAGAAATTCCGCTGACGACTCATTTGCATTTTGCATTGTGTTGGCTTAGTCTTAGCCTTTCTCCAAATGGAAAACCCAAACCATTAGAAAACCCTACTCATCGTTTAGGTTTCTTTATAAAGAGAGAGGGGGGCTTCCATGCATTGTTTTTTGTTTGCTTTTGTTGCTATTTGCTATGAACTTTCACATGGCGACTCCATTTCGGCTTGGCCCGTCTTTCCTGGGTTTTTAAGTACTACTTTTGCTTGCCTATATTAAGGGTTCATTTTCTTCGATATTAATGTTTTGTTTTTTTCTTTGTTTCCTTGGTAACCCACTCTATTTATTTTGTGGAAAAAAGTTTGGGTTCAATAGTCTCAATCATGTTTTTTCATTAGCCTACTCATTAGTTTACAGGTACGAGAAAATTGCTTTAGGGTCCCAAAAATTCATCGTATTTTTTAAATTAAAATGTAATTTTATCATTATATTAATATACAATTTTAAGGTGATAAATAATAAATCTACCATTGGGGGTGGGGGAGGAAGGCCATTGCCCAACCAGACCGGATCCAAGTGGGGATAATAATGAGAAAGGATGTTTAGGGTAGTGATGATGAGGTAAAATCACATTCCATCGAAGGAGAGAGGTGAGAAAATATTGGCCTTTTGCTTGGCCAGGAATATTAGTGATGGTGACCACAGCCGAAATCTGGGGTTCTTGTTCGTGCAAGGTAAACCCCTACCCTATTCCATTTTTCCCTTTTTAGTCCTCAATTATCAATTTTGTTTATATTTAAATTATTTACCAAACATGTCTTGGTTTCTTGTCAGCTAGTGCATTGATGAAACAACAGTGTGTGCATTTAAAATTTTATATGATACAAAATATGAATGTTTTAAAAGTTATATAAACATAAAATATTTTATATATAAGTGTTGAGTGTAATGATAAATTTTGTACTCTTAAAAAAAACGTAAGATCAAATTTTGAATATAATATTATTAAGAAACGTAACTTAGAACCCCAAAAATAAATTGTAAAACGAACATGAAGAATACCAAAAACTATATAATTTGTTTAAGAAAAACTAGAAATAATTAAGTTTATAAGTTTAATTATTATAAAATTTTATTTAAATATTTTAAAATCAAATCATTCTAGACCACAAATGATATTTTTTTATGAGATTATATTATGACAGTAAATTATGCGAAATATTTATAGTGTGTTTGATTGAGTAGAAAAATGAAAAGATGAAGGAAAAGAATGGAAGAGTGAAAAATATATTATTTCTTAGTGCACTAGATAAATAAGGAAAATGGAAGAAAAGAAAACAAGAAAATTTATTATTTTCCACCCAAATGCGTAAAAACGAATCATTTCAACCCAAATTGGAATGATAAAAGAATAAAAGAAAAGAACGAAAAAATATGATTTATTTCATCTAAAGTTTCATTTTTTTTTCTCGTTTTTCAACTCTATCAAGCCATGAATAAAAAGAATATATATTTTTTCTTTTTTTTTTCTTTCTTATCAAGCACTCAAATGGAAAAGAATTATAAAATGTGACACTAAAAATAATGTCACACTACATGAATAAGTAGATATATATATATAAAAAATAAAGTAGAAACAAGAAAAAAACTAAAAACCCATTCTTTCCAAAAAAAAAAAGAAATTTTTACTTTGAGGATTTTTTTTATATTTTTATATAAAATTTATTTAAAAAAATTAACCCCAAATTCACACATGATTAAACTTGAACTTAAGACACCAATATTTCTAAAGTTTTAATTTTATTGTTTCAACCAAAACCTCATTGATCTTTTAAATAAATTTTTTTAACATTAATCTCATTATAGGCTTTTATCATAACTGCTTTTATTTATACAATCCTAAAACTATTCATATCCCCTCCTCAACCATTAAATAGGAAGATAATATGCTTCAGCGCACTCAAACCCACGTCCTCCTACACTGACAATAATCTCAATGTGAATCGAATTAAGACTCAATCGACATTAAATAATTTTTTTTGTAAATATGGTTTTATATAAAACAAAATTCTACCTACATAATGGGGATGTTGTTTGGGCTTTAACTTTAGAAAAGAAAGTTAATAAGAATTGAGAGAAAAGGAGGCCGAATTGAATAAACTATATTCATTATGAATTAGAGATTGAAGCCCAGAGGGACGTGGGTTTAGTCAGGCAATATTTCAGGCCTTTCAATGCTCAATTTGAGCCCCAATATCACCTCTACCAAACCCAAAAGAAAACCCACAATGAGTGATGGAACCAGAAAAATCGAGGGCTAAAATTGTTATTATACAAATTAAAATCATATACAATTGATGAAAGATATTAATACAATGATTAATTATTCACTCTTAAAATCGACAGTGATTAAATATCTCTATTTTTTTAGAATGACTAATTTACTCGATTTTGTAATTAAAAGGGATTGGAGAAGTCTTTTTACCATTAAAACAAAAGAACAATCGAATACGATCTTAGCTATTTAGGTTTGTAAAAATTGACGTGGTTAAAGAAAATTAAATAGGGACACATTTTATTAAATTGTTTAAAATGATAAAAAATAATAATTTAATAAATTCAAATTCAAATTAATTGTTTTCGTTATAAATTTATTATTTTTAATAAATAATTAATATAAAAAATTCTCAAGCGAAGTAGGGAAATTGTAATAATTTTCATAAAATCAGTACAATTAAATAATATTATAATTAATTATAAATCCAAAAGTTATTTCAATCATAACAAACAGTATTATTTTTTTTATTTGCATTTATTTGTATAAAAAAAGAATTAATGAAAAATGAAAAAAAGGGGAAAAAAAGAAGTAATAAAAACATATTTAACCTGATAATTGGAATAATCTGATAATTTAATGACTAATTTAAAAATTTTAACTCATATTTTAGGGACCCCTGAGCAATTAATCCAAAACATTAAAAAGTCAATACGGTGAGCGTAGATCGAGCACGCGACCTTTAAATCTTCAGTCTGACGCTCACCCCGCTACTGATACTAATTTTAATACTAAGACTTTAAAACTATTAAATTGTACTTTTCAGTTCGTCTATGAAAACCCTTTTCCCCTCGACTCTCAAATCCATGGTTCCATTCCAAAGAAAAACCCTAAAAAAATTGCCATTCGCATAAAAACTTCAAAGGCAAACAGGTTACAATCGCTTTCCTCCATCGACTCTCATCGTTATCGACAATGGCGCTTCCTATTTTCGTATTGGGTAATTTAACCTTAACTACTAAAACCCTAATTTTCCATTTTTCATTTGAGATATATATATATGTATGTTTAATTGTATATACCATCATTTTTTTTTCTATTTTGCAGTTGGGCAGGAGAGACTGAGCCACAGGTTATTTTCCGTGACATTGTTCAAAGACCTCACCATAAATCCACTGGTATTTTTGCTTTATTCAAATTATTTTTAACAAAAACGAAAAAAAGAAGAAGGAAATTTTCTAAATTATACGAGTTATATATATATAATATCAAAATAATATTTACGTATACAAAGCCAAATTTACATTAATAAGAAAACCTAAAAACGACAAGCACTTTCAAATGAAACGCACGTTTCCTTTTTTGGCGCCATAATTGAAAATAAAGCCTCGAGATCAGGTGGTTGAAAGAACCCATTCCTCGGTGGCTCTCTCTTCACATAAACCGCTTGTTTCTTCTTCGGCGCCGGCGGACATAGCGGAGGGGCCGCCTTTTGTGTCTGCCGCATCGAGGTCGTAATTGAAAACAAAGCCTCGAGATCAGGTGGATGAAAGAACTCATTCTTCGGTGACTTTCTCTTTATATGAACCGCTTGTTTTTTCTTCGGTGCCGCCGGACACGGTGGAGGAGCCGTCGCTTGTGAGTGCCGCCTCGGCGTCATAAAACCTTCTTCTTGTTCATAAATCTCCATTAAAAGAAAAAAAAAGGGTTCTGAAATAATAGGGTTTTGCATGTGAAGGTTTTTTATAAGAGAGATTTTGTGGGCGTGTTGGCTTGCTATGGAAGAATGAAGATTTTATTTTAATTTTTTTTTCATTTATCTAAACGTACTGCGGAAGGAACCATGAAACTAAGACGTTAGTTTTGGTAAAAAGATATTTACAGTCCCTCTCAATTTTGAGATTAAACGAATTGGTCACTCTAAAAAAATCAAAGCAATTTAACCATCTTAATTTCGAAAGTGAGCATCTAAGGACAGATTAATATTTTCCCACTAATTTTATATAATTTTGATTAATATAGTAACAAATTTTACCTTCAAAATTTGTCAATATATATATGAATCCAAAGTTTTTTTTACATATTCTTTTTGAATTTTTTAGAATTTTTAAAAATTTATACATTCTTCAAATAATTATTTTAGAATCAGGATCAAATTAACATAATATGTGAACATTAAGGGCTTAATTTATTATACTAATTAAAATCATGTATAATTTATGAAAAATATTAATTGTAGTGATTAATTATTTTTAATTGTCCGATTTCAAAATTGATAGGGATTAAATTAATTTAATTTAAAAAAAAGACCAATTTACTCAATATCGAAACTTTTCTATTTGACAGAGAATTGATTAATTGTGTTGAAATTGGTCCTACAATGACTTAAAAAGTTGGCAACATTTTACTTTGAACTTGGAATTAAGAATTATCTAAAAGTGGCCGATTAAATTTTAACTCGATTGGTATCAATATTGTTATTAGTGGAGGAGGATGTGGGTTCAAATACGCTCAAGCGTATTATGAATAGTTCTAGGCATTATGTCAAAAAGAACATATATGATCAGAATATATAGTGAAATTATTAAAAAAATGTAAAAATTGACATGGTTAAAAAAAATTAAATAGGAGTACATTTTATTAATTATTTAAAATGATACAAAATAACAATTTAATAAATTCAAAATTAAATTAACTATTTCAATTTCGTTATAAAGTTAATGTTTCAATAAATAATTTAATATAAAAAAATTCTGAAGCGAAGTAGGGAAATTGTACTTATTTTCATAAAATCAGTATAATTAAATAATATTATAATTAATTATAACGATCTAATTGGAATAATCTGATAATTTAATGACTAATTTAAAAATTTTAACTCATATTTTAGGGACCCCTGAGCAATTAATCCAAAACATTAAAAAGCCAATGCGGTGAGCGTGGATCGAACACGCGACCTTCAGATCTTCAGTCTGACGCTCTCCCAACTGAGCTATCCCCGCTACTGGTTCCAATCTTAATACTAAGTATTTAAAACTATTAGATTCTACTTTTCAGTTCATCACTCTACCAGAAACCCTTTTCCCCTCGACTCTCAAATCCATAGTTCCATTCCGAAGAAAAACCCTAAAAAAATGCCATTCATATCAAAAATTCAAAGGCAAACAGATTACAATCGCTTTCCTCCATCGACTCCCATCGTTATCGACAATGGGGCTTCCTATTTTCGTATTGGGTAATTTAACCTTAACTACAAAAACCCTAATTTTTCATTTTTCATTTGATGTATGTATGTATGTATGTATGTATGTAGGTATGTATGTATGTACCATCATTTTGTTCCCTTAACCATTTTTTTTCTATTTTGCAGTTGGGCAGGAGAGACTGAGCCACGGGTTATTTTCCGTAACATTGTTCAAAGACCTCGCCATAAATCCACCGGTATTTTTGCTTTATTTAAATTATTTTTAACAAAAAAAAAGAAGGAAATTTGTATATGAATTTAGGTGTTCTTTTTGGGGGGTTATTGCAGGGGAAACTGTGACAATTGTTGGTGACCATGATCCCGCTTTACTGAAATACTTTGATTGCACTCGTTCCGGCCCCCGATCCGCTTTCGATAGCAATGTTGTTTTTCAGTTTGAAATCATGGAATATGTATGTAAAATTCAACTTTTGGTTTTGTTTTTTTTATGTATGGGAATTATGAGAAGTTATGAACTCAAATTTGAGTTTGAATGTGAACTAGAAATGCCTTTAGTTTATGAGAATATTGGATGATATTGGTTTATGATTGAATGTAGATATGGAAGTTTTAGAGTTTTGGGCATGGCTTGGCATGCTAACTTGTGTACTTTTTTTTTTTTTTTACAGATTCTCGACTTTGCATTTGATCGGTTGGGTGCAAATGGATCACGGGTACATTGGTAAGTTTACTGCTCTTATTAGGATGTGCTTCTGCTTGTGTTGGTAATTAGGTTATGCTTTGGCAGAATATAAATTGTCGTCAGATAGTTGATTTTATGTGAATTTAAATGCGCCTTTGAGCTTGCCTGGGAATTTTATAGGCTATTGGTTTTGGCATTTTCCCTTCACGCAGCATCGTTTTATTGGCTGCCATTTTCATCATTCATAATTCTTTATTTGACATTTCGAGTTTAATTAATTCTTTCTTGATTTGTTGTTTATTCGAGGCCAGAACAGATCGATCATCCTATCCTGATCACAGAATGTGTGTGCAACCCGGTTTATTCCCGCAGTAAAATGGCAGAACTTCTTTTCGAGACTTATGGGGTTCGATCTGTAGGTAAAAAACACTCATTTTAACGTTACATATCATGCTCAATTCGTTTATCCGAGTGATACATGGCCTTGCATGCTTGAGTAAGGCTCAAGTTTCTTGGAAATTAGTTACGTTATTAGAATTCAATTCCTGTCAACAGTGTTGATATATATATATTTAAGTCCAAATGTATATCTTCTCTGATTCTCGATTTTTTTCTGTTTGTGATTGCAGCCTTTGGTGTTGATGCTGTTTTCAGCTACAAGTATAATCAACTGCATGGGATTTGTGAGAAAGATGGTCTAGCTATCTGCCCGGGGTTCACCACAACTCATGTCATTCCTGTATGTTTCCTAGACTTCATATTTTATATTGATGCATAGATTTGCAAAGTTGAGGCAGTCATTATTTATTTCGGGGCTTGTTAGCAAGTCAGCGTTATGGGACTTGACACAATAAGTTTAGTTTCTGCTTGGAATTTTCCTTATGTTCCTCCGACAAACCTTTTTACTGGTCTGGTGGAAGGTATATCTTGTAATAGACATTAGAATAGGAATTTACAAAATCTGACCGACGCAATGAATATTAGGTTTCGACTAAGAGGCTGCGAGCGCATTACAGTTGTGGTTATAATGTAGTTTGTTTGACTGTAGTTTGTTGATGGGGAGCCCGTTTACAAAGGATGCTGTCGAACTAACATTGGTGGATACCATATCACTGACTATTTGAAGCAACTTCTTTCACTCAAGTATCCTCATCACATGTGAGTATAAGTTCTGCTGGATTGCCTGAATACGACATTCTTCAATAGAGCTTTTGCTAATGTTTTTTTTAAATGCTCATGATAGGGCTAGATTCACATGGGAAAAGGTTGAAGATCTGAAGATGGAACACTGCTATATTGCACCCGATTATGCCTTAGAAGCTCAATTATTTCAGGTATTGACTTACGTGTGTTTTTTTCTTCTGCTATCCTCTTTGCAAGTGCTGAAAGGTTAATTACTGTGACAGAAAGGCGGCAAGGAAGCGGAAGATAAAACCAGGTGTTGGCAGCTCCCGTGGGTTCCACTGCCTACCGAAGAACCTCCTTCCGAAGAAGAGATAGCACGAAAGGCTGCTATAAGGGAAAGGCAAGGACAAAGATTGAGAGAAATGGCCGAAGCGAAGAGGTCTTCTAGAATAAACGAACTAGAAAATCAATTGCATGGATTGGAATTTCTTTTGCAACAACTTGGACAAGTTCAAGAGGAAGATATTCCGTCTTTCCTTTCGGAAACTGGTTATGCTTCTAAACAAGAAATAGAATTGACTCTCACAAAAGTGACACAGTCATTACGAAAAGCAAAAGGTGAACCAAAGCCTGAACAAGCTGAAAACGAGGAGAAGGCAGATTCTTGTACAAGTGATAAATATCCGCTTATCAATGTTCCTGATAATATGCTGACCCCCGACCAGGTACCGATACTTTTAGTGGCAAATATCTAATATGCGCTGCTTTTTTGCAGTTTGCTTTGCTCGGCAAATGAAGTACTTTTAGATAAAGGAAAATGATTTCTTTTCTATGTTAATGAGACAGCTCAAGGAAAAGAAGAGGCAGATTTTTCTTAAAACTACGACGGAAGGCCGGCAGCGAGCTAAACAGAAATGTGTCGAAGAAGAATTAGAACGAGAAAGGAAAACCCAGCAAGATGAAGAAAGACGCTTGTATGTCACAAACTCGAAGATATTTCTTTCCTTCCTTTTTCAAATTTAATTTCACCAAGCAAGAAAGCGGCTCCATCACACGCATATTTCAATTATTTTACATTTAATCTAATTGATACTTCATTATCTTCTTGTTCTTATCTTTTAACAGGGAGAACCCTCAACTTTATCTCGAACAAATGCATACTAAATACAAAGAACTGTACGAGAAGATTGAACTGCGGAAAAGACTAAAGACAAATGGAGGACATACTAATGGTAGTAATTCTGGGGGTGTAGGGCGTGGAGAAAGATTGAATGCTGCTCAGAGGGAAAGAATGCGCCTTTTAACTACTGCAGCCTTTGATCGAGGGAAAGGCGAGGATACTTTTGGTGCCAAAGATGAAGATTGGCAACTTTACAAACTAATGGGAAAAGATAACGATGACGATGATGATGGAGCTGATGAAGATGAGGCAGAGCTTGCCCGTGTTAGTTCTAGGCTCCAGGTCAGTTCATTTGTCTTTGCGTGTATTGATCTATTTGTGGTTTTTCGAATCATAATGTAAGATGAATCATTCGTTAATTACTCTGTTCTTGCAGGAGATAGACTCAACATTTGTTCCTAAACTTGAACCGACAGCTTCACAGCCGACTATCACTGAGGTACCCCATGTTCGTCCACTCACTAAGGAAGATTTCCAAATTGTGCTCGGGGTTGAAAGGTTTCGGTGTCCTGAAATATTATTCCACCCGAACTTGGTTGGTATAGATCAAGTGGGTTTAGACGAAATGACTGGGGTCTCGATCAGAAGGTTGCCATCCAAGGACAAGGCACTTGAGAACAGGTTGACCAGTTCGGTCTTTATGACTGGTGGGTGCAGTCTCTTTCCTGGCATAAATGAACGTTTGGAAGCTGGAATCCGGATGCTTCGACCATGTGGATCGCCAATTAAGGTGGCACGAGCATTAGATCCGGTTCTTGATGCATGGCGTGGCGCTTCCCTGTATGCTGCGAACTCAAGGTTCCATCAGCAAACGTTCAGTAGGGCAGATTATTACGAGAAGGGAGAGGACTGGCTTCGCCGATATCAAGTGCGATACACATTGTAAAAGTCTATGTTGAGAAGAGATTGTAGTACATAAAATCCGACAGCTTATTCTTCAACATGTTATATTCATGAAAACTTTCAAGCTTACAGTGGTGCTGTAGAAATGAAAGCTTTTAAAAATGGGATAGATTAATGTTTAGTCCCTGGATTTGACATTGGTTGACAGTTTTTCTTAAGGAATGATGACATGATATTTTAATATTGCGTCATATTATTTTTTTATTTTTTTATAAAATGCTTCAAAAAATAATTTTTTTAATTTTTGTTTTTTTTTAGATTTCATATATATATTTTTTAAAATTTTGAAGTAATGATATGATATAATTTTAAAATGTTACATATTAAATATTTTAAGAAAATTATATATTAAATATCTGTAAAAATACGAAAAAGGTAAAATTTTAATAAAATAAAAATAAAAAATCAGAAGCAACGGCTATTTGGCAAATTACTTGGTAACTAAATCAATCTGACAGCTCTTTATGATACGAACTTTGATACAATGTATGTATGTATGTATGTATGTATGTATGCATGCATGTATATATTCATGAAAAATGACCGTTAGTATCAAAATTCGACGACCCATGTCGTTTTTAATTCTACAAAACTCAAAACGACATCCTCCTTTCCCCATTTTCTAAACATATAAAAAGAAACACAATCTACCCTACCAAAATGTGACCGTTGCAGATCTAAAGAAAAGGCAGGAAATTTCAGCTCCTCCCCCAAAAATAAATCCCCTTTGGAAAACCCTATAGGAGCTCTTTTCTCCACCAAAAAATCTTCCATTTTTTTAATCTCCGTTTTCAAAATCTAAACGAAACCCAATTTTAAGAAGCTCACAAGCTAAGCAAGGAACCAAAAATCTCAAAAAATGGAGTCTTCACAAAGGAGAAAAAGTGGTTTAAACCTCCCTGCTGGGATGAACGAAACTTCACTCCGGCTAGAAACTTCTTCCCCTTCTTCTCCTTGTTCTTCTTCTTTTCGTTCGATTTCGATATCTTCACCACGGATGATATCGAGTTTAAGTTCACCATCATCGTCGAAATCGACGATTTGTAGCGATAGGTTCATCCCGTGTAGATCTTCATCAAGGCTACACACTTTTGGGTTAATGGAAAAGGAATCACCTGCTAAAGAAGGGGGAAATGAAGCTTATTGTCGGATTTTAAAATCTGAGTTGTTTGGTTCTGATTTCGGGTCTTGTTTTTCTCCTGCAGGTCAAGGTTCACCTATGAGTCCTAACAAGAATATGTTGAGGTTCAAAACTGAACATTCAGGGCCTAACTCACCTTATTCTCCTTCAATTTTGGGGCATGATAGTGGTTTCTCTAGCGAAGCATCTACACCTCCTAAACCACCTAGGAAAGTCCCTAAGACACCCCATAAGGTAACATATTTCGATTTTCAAGTTACTTTTCATACCCGCATCGGATTCATACCCGAGTTTATGTAAAATTTGTTGAAATGAAATGAATGCAGGTTCTTGATGCTCCATCACTTCAAGATGATTTCTATTTGAACCTTGTTGATTGGTCATCTCAAAATGTACTTGCTGTTGGGTTGGGTACTTGTGTTTATTTATGGACTGCATCCAATAGTAAAGTAAGTTTATATATGCTTTTGAGGGATTTAGAACAAATGAATGTATTTAGAGTTTTAACATGTTACTGTTTTGCTCTTAGGTAACAAAGTTGTGTGATTTGGGACCAAATGATAGTGTTTGTGCTGTTCAATGGACCCGGGAAGGTTCTTACATATCGATTGGTACAAATCTCGGTCAAGTTCAGGTAATTAACCGTCGGTTTCGAACTCACCATCCATTAGAGTAAATAACGGTTGAGGTTTAAGCATTTTGATTGTTATATATAGGTTTGGGATGGAACTCAGTGTAAGAAAGTCCGAACCATGGGTGGACATCAAACAAGAACCGGTGTCTTGGCTTGGAATTCGCGGATACTGTCATCTGGAAGCAGGGATCGTAACATTCTTCAGCATGATCTTCGAGTTTCGAGTGATTACGTTAGCAAGCTTGTTGGGCATAAATCCGAGGTTTGTGGATTGAAATGGTCACATGACGACCGTGAACTTGCTTCCGGTGGGAATGATAATCAGCTTTTGGTTTGGAACCAGCATTCACAGCAACCAATTCTTAAATTGACTGAACATACAGCCGCTGTCAAAGCCATTGTTTGGTCACCCCATCAAAGCAACCTTCTTGCATCGGGGGGTGGAACTGCGGACCGATGTATTCGGTTTTGGAACACTACTAATGGTCACCAATTGAACAACATAGACACAGGGAGCCAAGTATGCAATCTATCATGGAGTAAGAATGTGAATGAAATAGTTAGCACTCATGGATACTCTCAAAATCAAATTATGGTGTGGAAATATCCATCAATGGCAAAGGTTGCAACGCTAACAGGCCATAGTTTTCGAGTCCTCTACCTAGCCATGTCGCCTGATGGACAGGTAACGTTTCCTTAACAATGAATCGTACTCTCGAAGATCGAAAACAATTAATTTTAGTATAATAACTGTGTTTTTCATCTTTTCATGCAGACCATAGTGACTGGTGCAGGGGATGAGACTTTAAGGTTTTGGAATGTCTTCCCATCTATGAAAACACCAGTAAGTATCATTACAATACAACACACAGTTCAGTTCTATAAGATTCTAAAAGCTTCTATTCTTACAATACTTTCACTTGTTTTTTCAGACACCGGTTAAAGATACGGGACTCTGGTCTTTAGGCCGAACCTATATACGATGAGACTTGAATTGGTTTTCTCTTTTTGTAAATGAAGACACCGGTAAGTATCATTACAATACAACACACAGTTCAGTTCTATAAGATTCTAAAAGCTTCTATTCTTACAATACTTTCACTTGTTTTTTCAGACACCGGTTAAAGATACGGGACTCTGGTCTTTAGGCCGAACCTATATACGATGAGACTTGAATTGGTTTTCTCTTTTTGTAAATGAAGACACTTCTGCAGAAAGCAACAATGGAGATTTTTATTTGTTTTTTCATTTTTTTGATATTTGTAAGTACTTATAGCTTTAGAAGAAAATACATTAATGAACTTCATTGCATTTGAATCTGAGAATAAGAGGATAACAATGTCGGGATTTGAAACTCAGATGGTCAGACCTACTTAACATTACCTTGTATAGCCAATACAACAAGAAACTCAAGACGGTCAGACCTACTTAACGTTCACCTAAACTGCTAACTTCGATCTAATACATCTTACCACCGATATTATTCTCTGGTACATGTTAGCAATTCGGTACATGATGGATTCACCTTTTCGATAAATACCAGTAAGCAGCCCCCGGTTTCTTATTTATGTAACCTGTTGGGAAACTGCAGCAAACAGATCATCAATATCAATTTTTCATATCGATTGCATGCATGCACACAATGGCTGTGAGAGGGGAGATGTTTTCCACACCTTGTCTCCATATATGTGAATCCATCAATGGTTGCAATCCGACCATAAAGTACTTCGCAAGACTTTACCTTCTAAGGGGCAGGAACCCAAGTTGAGAGTGCATAAACAATTCGTCCTTTCCATCCTTGGAGCAACCAGCGATTATCCTCATCGATTACAAAGTCCTTATGGTAGCCTGTATCTACCCTCTCCTTTGCTATCTTCATGATCTCCTTATTCAGAGGCAACTGTCTGAGACCGGCCCTCATGTTCCTCATCTGCCACTGCTTGTAAGTCTCAGGCCTCTCAATCCTTTCAGCACCCTCACATGCAATGACATTCATTGCCTCCCATCCAAATATCTCTCTTTCAATCAGCATCCGTTCCGGAATTTCGCGAGGGACATTAGTCTCGAGCATATCGAATAAAGTAGAAAAGTGGAAGAGAGCCTCTCTAAATCTCGTGATAAAGAACGGAGCACTATAAGCACCATTCACAATCCCCAGTATGAAAACATCAGGATTCATCTTCCTGATCAAGTTAAGAACCTTATTCCTTGGACTCTCCACAATCACGGTCTCATCTAGTAGATTTCTAAGCCTGTACATACAGTTCACAACAAGTACTTCATCACGATCAATCCCAAGGTCCTCAATTTGAATGGTGTCCCACTTCTGAGCAATAGCATGGAACTCAAACGGAACTTTGAATGTTTCCGCATAGTTTGCAAGACGGCGCCCTGTCTCTTCCACCCTTTCTGCCGGCCGAAAACCCGGTTGTGGAAGATCAATCCCTGTAATCCTTAACTTAGGCGGTCCACCAGGTCTAGACGAGAGACGTCGTATAAGGCAAGGCCATTGGAAACCATATAGAATACCAAAATCAATAATATGAAGCCTAGCAGCATTTTCAGCTAGATTCATTATAGTCTTATTCGAGAAGAAATTTGAGAGCTTCTTAAAAGGACAAGCAGCAAGAAACAGATGGTGGGCTTTCAACACATCAGCAGCTGAAGTCGGCTTTGTGATAAGCGCAGTGTAAATTTGGGTCCCGGAACCAGCTAAGCGTGCCTCTAGGCCATCAATGAAATAGTGAGCTATCCTCTGCATCCCATCACCCATAGGTGAAGAATGCTGCCTGATTTGCTTGATTAGCTCATTAGCACTCCTCCAATCATCGGCTGCAACGGCTTGTGCACAAAGGGTTAAGAGAGTTCTCAAATCCACCATGTTCTTTTTACCACCATGTTTCTTCCCACGTGCCTTTCCACCATTAGATCCTTTCAATTGTCCGTTCTGTTGCACATTCTTGCTCGTTTCATCTTGCAAAACTTTTTGAAGCTCGGTTACACTTTGACAATTTAGTAGCACCATATCAAACATTTCAGGGCTTACAGCAGACTCAGTATAAACTAAAGATTGCTTGGAACTCCTCCCACACTCTAGACTCAGATCCTCAGGATAAGGATTTTTCTTTCCCCTTGATCCATCCTGGGAAATCTCATCCTTCTCCACCTTATCTACTGCCACATCTTTAGTCTCTTCCTTTAGCTCTTTGAGAAACAATCCATCATTCTCCCCGTGAACAAACAAGCTTCCACCATTCGGGAGGAACTTACTCGCTTCCTCGAAGCCTTTTCTAAATTGTATGGCAGACTCACTATTGTTAAATATTTCAGGAAGCCTAACAGTACTTACCGGAGAATCTGCATATCCATCTACCATGCTACCAATACTGTTTCCCGAGCTATGAGATGAACTAGCCTGGGACGGGAAGTTCAGAGCCCTTTGCTCACCGAAATCATGGTTGTGCCCGGGATCAACTACGCTACCACTACTAATGCTTGCACTACTACATCTCCAACAATTTTGACCATGACTTTCATCGGAGCTTTCTTGGTTTTGATCAGCATCATATTCAGGAGAAGGTGGATACCTCTCTCCGAGAACCTCATAAAATGCTTTCTCGGCAGCCTGAAGTGCTGCCGATGACTCTTTAAACATACAAGTCTTATCTTCCATATCTTCTTCCATAAGCATCTGACTTATGTACTTAAGAACTTCATCGCTGAAGTCAAAATCCTCATGCAAATCTCCCTCGTTCACACTCGAGGAAGGCACTGAATTTCCCGGAATCGGAACAGGTTGGCTATCAACATTTAGTCCTACTGTATCAGAACAGGTTCCAAAGGAAGGCACTAAATTTCCCGGAACCATAACATGTTCCAAAGGAAGAACATCAACATAATTCTCATTCTTAAACCGGCTATCGAAATCCCGACCAGATAAGGCCAACACCGTACCATCATTTAGTCCAACTCTATCAGAACAAGTTCCAAAGGAAGACACCATGTTCCCTGAATTTCCTGGAATCATAACAGGTTCCGAAGAAGGAATATCGACACAATTCTCATTCTTAAACCGGTTATCGAAATCCCGACCAGATAAAGCTAAGACCGTACTGTCATTTAGTCCTACCCTATCCACAAAACTATTAGATCCCTTCAGCCAACCATCCATGACTATCAAGTTCCCAACCTAAGGACCTTAAAACATCAAAACAATACAGCGTCAAACATAGTGAAAACAGGGATTAAAATAAAAAACCAAAATTCTTTTAGACATTACAATAGCGATAACATAAAACAAAATTCCCGAAGAACATAAAAATAATACAGCATCAAACATAAGTAAAACTGGGTTTAAACTAAAACTTACAACTTTGGGGATTCATAATAACAAAAAGATAACATTTTTCAACAGTTCATAACATAAAAATAATACCTTCGAACAGTACATAACATTTAAAAAGAAAACAAAAACAAACCTTTGGACAGCATAAAACATAAAACATAAAATAAGATGTTTTATATAGACATAAACCCAGATAGAAATGATCTTAAAAACCCATTAAAATACATTGAGACTAGCTATAAAAAATAAATAACAAAAATTAAAAAGATGAATGAAGTACCTGAGCTGACTCAGAAAGAGAAAGACTTTAACTTTTTAGAGTTAAATGATAGGAAAGTATGCTTTGTTTTGTTTTGGAATGAAAGAAATTAATGTGTTAAGAAGATGATGATGATTGTACCGGGAAGATTGAAGGTGGCAGATGATTGGTTAATCTCAGCGGTCCGTTCATTAAAAAAGAATTTTTATTTATTTCTTCAATTTTAATTGGAAAAAAAGTTTCCATATTTTCACTAGAAATTATAGTAACCATTTAAAAGCAAACATTAATGAGCATATTTTTTTATATATAATTCTGCTTTGGGTGAATTAAACTTATCCATAGATCAAATAAAATATTTAAAAAAACCTTTTTTATTAAATGGTAATATTTTTAACTCCTTAATAGGAAGATAAAAGCGGAAGATAAAGCGCTTCAGCAAGTTTAAAGCTATGTCGGCTTATATTAACAACAATGTAAATATTGATGTTAACTGAGTTAAGACTCAATCAGTATTAAATTAATAATTTTAATGAAAATAATTGGTGAAATAATGGATTATAATTTTTGTTTTGAAGTGCTAATCATAACTTAATTTGATAGAATAAAAGTCAAAAAGATAAATTTAGCCCTTAACGTTTACCTATTTTGACCCTTATTCTTTATTGGGTCACACTCACAACCTTCAACATTTTGTCAAATTGCTAGCTTTTAGATAGAAAAACCGACAGAACTATTAAAATTTTGATGGCATTAATGTGACAACTCATGTGGAATTTTATGTATGCCTCATTGTTTACATAAATAAATTTTTAAAGGTTTTTATGAACTTTTTTAAAATTTGTTGATTTTTTTTAATTTTAAATTTTTATGAATTACATGGATTACAACACAAATGACAACATCAATACCGTTAAAATTTTAAAAGTCCGGTTAACTTTTCGTCCAAAACAAACAATTTAACTAAATTTTAAAAATTGAGGATAAAACTGACTGAAAAAGAAAAACTAAAACAAATAAACCTGAGAAACTAAATTTATCATTGTATTCAAATAAAAAGTGCATCACTTATTTTATTATTATTGAATCCAATTGGGTTCAACCAATCAATTTATCTATTCTCATCCAATCATCAGTTCAACAATAAATAAATAAATTAAAAATTTTACAAAATTGATTCAATTATTAATTTTTCTCTCAATTTTTTTTTATTTTTACCGATTATGAATAGCTCACTTAAAGGTCGAGTTAATCCTTATATCAACACTCTAACCAACCGATCCAAACCCATTACTGCTAATAACTCTTTTATTAAAGAATATAACAATTCAAAAACAGTTATTGGTTAAGTCAAAACATACGATCTTAAATAAAATTACATGTACGATATAATTATTAGTCGACAATTAAAATGTATTTAAATTAATATCATAATAAATTCGAATACGATACATATATTAGAGCTTAAATTAAAATAAATCTAAAAATAACTCATATATAATTTATACAAAATAAAACCCGAAACTTGAAATATTAAATTTCTTTTATCTAACTAATTATATCATAAGAGGAGACTTGTAAAAAGAAATTCTAATAATTTTTAATTATAAGTAAAGTAATAAAATATTCGACTTTAGTTGACATCAAAATCAGAAGATAAACTTAAATGAAAAAAAGTTGTGTTGTCAATTTTAAAATTCCAATTGGTCATTTTCTTCAAAGTTGGCTTTAGAGCACTAAAATCATTAAATAACAAAATAAAATACAAGAGAGAAAAGACATGTAAG